>NC_034598.1:994623-1001780 GCF_900095145.1 Mus pahari | reverse complement strand
GATATATATATATATATATATATATATATATATATATATATATATATATATATATAATTTCATAGGCTCATGAACTATCTCAAGGTATGTAACTGGGCCTTCAGAATCTTAGAGCAGTCATGGGCTTCAGGACAAGAACCATTAGCATGAGAATGTAGAAAGGGAATCTTAAAAGTCATAGTGTGTAACGACAGTGGAAACTGCAAAGTCATCTTATTTTAGATATTTCCTACTCTTGTTTAGGAGTATAATAGTAAAGAATAACTTGGTAAAATCAATATTGTGGAAGAGGTGGGATTATGTGCTAACTGTGTCGTTACAATGTCTATGTTTAATTTATGGATCATCAGACTTGCCACCCTTTGATCTTATGCTTAAGTTACTTTTAGTTTTTGTTGTTGCTACTGACTTTTTTCCCCAGTGTTATGGATTGAATTCATGACCACAGGACTGTGAACCAAGTGCCTTGTACCACTGAATCATACACCCAATTCCAATATCTTGTTATTTTCCTAATCTACAATACTCAAATAACTAAAGCAAACAACAATCTACTTGCTGTACCTTTCTATGCTTTGTAGCTTTCTAAAATATACATACTCAAACAATATATTATTTAATTTAATGTATTTGATGACATTTAAAAATGTGTGTGTGTGTGTGTGTGTGTGTGTGTGTGTGTGTGCACGCACGCACATGTGTGGGTATGTATAGTCTGGTACTAACTCTAGGATCTTCCTCACCTACTCTTCATGCCATTCACTGAAGCAAGGTCTCTAAGTCAAACACAGAGCCTATTAGGTTGATATTTGTTCTGGGGATCCTGGTCTCTGCTTTGCTTACACTAGAAATCACAGGTAGACCAGCACACTCACTTGTTGCCCCGTGTGGCAAACCCTTTAATCACTTGCCCATCTTCTGAAACATGTTTAGCTCAGTGTTATGCTTTCAAACCATGTCCTTGGTGCTGTGAGTCATCCGAGTCATTATTTTTACCCATGGAATATGTATCATTGAACAAATAAAACAAAGTTGATCCTTCTTTCATCAGTGGGCATTTGGATTGGCCTGTTCATTTCCTTTTAAAAACTGAGCTACTATCAACATTTTCTAGGGAAAACAGGTTTTGTTCTGAGTCTAGGAGGAGAAAAACCTTGAGGGTCCACTGTTAGTAGTGACTTTTGTGTTGGACAAGCTGGTGATGATATTTATCGATCATTAGTTCAAAACCTCCCTAAAAATTACACACACTCTTTTATATTTATCACATTTATCTTAAAAGAAAAAAATTAAATTATTGATAAAGTAGAATATTGTATCATACTATGTAACTTTGGAAATGGATATTTAGGCTTTAGAAAGAATCAGGAGTTGCTTTAAGCCCTGAAATTTCCTTTCAAATGTGAAATATCACTTACTGTGATTCTTTAGCCTCCACTAACTGTCACATACACCTTTTGCTTCCTGTTTTCTTACTGGAACCTATCTGAGTCAGTACTGTGACCTCTTATTTCAGTAAACTGTTACTAACCTAAGGCAACCCTCTGCTAAGACAGAGCCCAGAGCACAGTGATTCAACCTTAAAACCAGTTTGGCCAGTATTGTTATCAGCTATTGTATAACACAGGGATAGAAGCTACTGAGTCACTTTTTATATTGTTTTTATCTGAAATGTCATGGAATCCACTGTATCATAACTGTCAAAGTCGTAATGGCATGCCAGAGCAGAAACCAGGACAGACCTAACTTGGTCCCCAGGTATTTCCAGAAAGCACAGTGGCCCATATTAGGTTGCAGGCATAAGTGGTTCAGAGGCATTCTTTTTATTTCATAGTGTTAACTAATATACCATGTAAAAGGAATTTTCCGATGTCTAGATAAAGTATATTGCTATACATGGAAGAATTTTTAAAGTTACTAATCTGTCTTGGCATTTTCAAACAAGCACCAATCTTGACATTGCTTTCATTGAGCACCAAACTTCTTTCAAAGTAATATCTTTATTTGCTTCTCTTCAAAATCTAGCTCCATGAGCACTCTTCCTACAATATGGACCTTAAAATGGGCTTATACAATCAGAAAACTCTACGGCATTTTCAAACAGTTTGGAGACAGCCAATCTGATTCAAGTAAAAATACATCCCCGTCTGTTCTCATTCTATCTCAGCTGCCAAATATGGAATCCACTATTCCATACTGAATAGCTCCCAACCGATACCTTAGAGATCAGACACAGCTATAAATATTAACAGAACAGTCTTGTAAAGCACTGTAAGCTCTGGTTAGAGGTAGAGGCAGCTGTACTCCACTGACCCTGTGGATTATGCATTTCCTAATGCTGACTCTCTGGATTGACCTAAGTCTCATCCAATACTTTTACTATGAGTCAACAGGCCTAAGCCACCCAGTGCAAAGTCACAGACAGAAATGGCAGTGCTCCTCTGTAAATCTCTATCTTTATTGCACTCTGTTACCAGTTGTGACCACTACTTCCTTCTCTCTTGTCCCTTTGTTCTGACCCAAAGCCTTTTGTTTGGCATTCTATTAACTGTTTTTAAGAAAGATGATCTCAGTTTTCATCTACTATGAGTCCATTGCTTCCTTCCGTGGCTCTTGTTCCTTCATGAGTTATACTTGATCCATAACAACTATTTAATTAGCTCACAAACTACAGGTTAGCATCTTAGGATGGGCCCCACTCCTCTTAACTAGCCTTAATAATGGCTCTACAATCAGCTGGCAAGACAGGTTGACCAGAAGGAGCTCTTCACATTTTTCTTTAACTTTCCTGGATGTTGGCTTGTGTTTTGTACATGGTAGCTGAAGAACTCTAAGAGCAAAAAGCAAATACCAACTTATAAATACTTAAATCTCTTCTCCTGTCACATTTGCTACTATTCCATCAAGTAAACAAATCAACTCCTAATGATTTAGGCAGTTGTTAGTGAGGCAGGAGGTTACCTAAAAGTGTGGATATATAATACACAACCCCAAAAGGGATTTACTCAAATTTGCATATCACTCTTGCTCAGCTGACTACAGATGTTTCTAAAGATTTGGTCTGTGCCTCCCTTTTGCTTCTTGGGCTTTGACACGATGGCCCTTACAATCCTTATAAAGACCACAGCACTCCACAGTTCTTACATTTCTGTGTAATAATAACTTCTCCATATGAACAACTTCAAGATCCATCTTTACAGAACTAACTTGCTCCTCTGTCTGGACATTTTATTTTTCCAGAGTTCTTCTGGATATTTCCATTGAGATATCTTATTGTGACTTCAAAAATGGCATGTCAAAGGGAGGCAGGAAAGGGATAAAATTATATTTCAATTAAAAGTGTATTTTTAAAAAGAAATATTCCACACACAAAATGGAAGTATGAAATGAAATTGCTGTATGAAATGAGTATTTCACTTAAAGTTCTACTTGTTTTAAAAATCATAGTTTTATGAGCAGTCCCTCTTGCTTCTCTTACTCATCAAATTTAGTTCCACCCTCACTACTCACCTGATAATACAATGTATTTCATTTTAGTTTCAATTTTCCATCCCTAAAAACAGCAATAGGGAAATTTTCCAGACAGAGCTATAATGTAAGAATTAAACTGGTTTTGTATGTTTAGTGCTCTAAAGATGTGCACGCACAAAAATAAATCTTTATTATTTCCTTAGCCTTCAAGTCCTACATTGAGGCATAGAATTGCTCACATCTCTACTCTTCTGCTTTAATTAGTTCTAGAAATCACAATTAAGTTCTAATAACATCCTGTTTCAGAGTTAATCTAGCTTTATTTTCCAAATTTACAAATGGCTATAATAAAAAGGCCCATCTCATGCAAATGTTCTAAGATAAAAAATAATACAAGCTAAATTGAGTGTGTTTGGGGGTAGTACAGAGGTAACCCTTCTCAAATGACACTTATTATAACTTCTTTTTCTACTAATAGTAAATGCAAAATTTCAGGGAAAACAGATTTACAAATCCTTTCAATAAAAAAATTCCTTCTAGAAAGATCATGTGAGTTGAACCTTGAAAGATCTCATTCCCTTCAAATGGAGACTGAACTCTTCTACCTCCATTAATCCATATATTGCTTTCTTCATTCATCAGCACATGTTTATAACAGGACACTGAAAAGAAACCCCTACATTCAGAAGCTAGCTGAGCACTTAAGGCTAGGTCTCAGTGTTCCCAAGTAAATATAAACAATCCCATAGGCCATCAACATCAGACAAGATCATGTTGTGATCATGATACAGCAGGACAAAAAGGAAATCAAATCACTATACAACCATATTTGAACATCCACAAAAATATAGACATTGTCTAATGACAGAACCAACCAACTACCCATGTATCCTGGATGACCTGGGTGATTGTTTCTTTACCAATTGCATCTTCAGTCTCCAGAAAGCCTTGCCCCAACAGCATTAAATGATGCTCAAACATATGTACATCTCCACTTCCTAATAGATCCCATTTAGAGCAAACTCCCTCTTCCTTACACCCTCCCCAGAATCGCACTCTCAAATCCAGCAATATTTCTAATGCTCTACTTCTGAAATGATCCATTCTTCTCTGTGATATGTTTTTCTCTTCATAGCACTACAGATGCGCTACTGAGGGCTTTTGCTAAAACGCATTGAGATTCTCTATTTATTCTTCTGACTTCCTACGACTAGAAAAGTCTCTGAAAAAGGAGCGCTGTCTTAATAACTTTGTAGCACCTATGTAGGAACTTTTAATACAGTGAGCACACAGCAAAATGTTCATAGGGTCCCTTACAAATCATTTCCTTTAATGATCAGAAATGGTGCAGAGAATAAAAAGAAAGAATTCATATGAAACCACTCAGAAGTACCAAGGGACTCCTCAAGAAATGAGTCCTGAGCAGCAACTTTGAAAAACATATCTGGTCTCATGCATAGCATCTTAATATGTTATAATTAATATTTAGAAATGTGAGATCAGATTAGCATTATAATGATGACACCCATCAGTAATATTGCTCCTTCAGAAGAACTATATGAGATTTCTCTGAACCATTAAATCAGCTGCCAATGACCTATGCAACATTTGTGTTAGTGGAAATATTTTTTCAGTATGATTCTAAATTCTTTTCAAATTACTGTGTACATGAAGTTCAGAAGTTCCTACTAATTGCATTCCTTGAATTATACTTTTCATTTTATCCTAAAAAAAAAAAAAAAAAAAGGCAGAGAAATCATGAAAAGTTCTCCGACTAATTTTTTTTAACACTTGAAGGCAATACAAGCCATCATATGAATTATAAAAACACATATAAACATTAAAGACTTTGACTTGCAAATTAACTCAATTTTTAAATAGAAAACATCTTACTGAAGAAACTCTTTAGAAAAAGCATGACATAACAGAAAGATTTTACACATGGGGTAGTGTCTGAATTTTAGCTAAATAAGCAATACAGAGGGTAATAGAGATCATATGATCTATATCTGCATCTATGCATTTTAGCAAAACTCTGATGGTCCATTAATCTTCAAAGAAACAGCCGCATAAACTAATACTAAAGTTCCAGGCTTTGGGGAAATAGCTACAAGGAGCCCTGAAACTCTGTTAAAGCCGCTATTAATCTGCATAACTACTTTCCCTGGAGAAAGCAGCTCAATGCTTTCAGTGCTAAGAAGTGCTAAGGACCCCGTTAAAAATGGAAATCAGGGGTAATGCTGTAGAGAAAGTAGCAGTTAATTAGCAAGAAAATTAGCAAAAAGAAGATAGAATTATTTTGTTTGCTAATGTTTATAATGTAACACTGAAACTCTATTAATATCCACCCCAGTCAACTTTCAGCATGTATAAGCTGAAAAATATTTCATAAACATTCTAATTTGAAATTATATATGTTGACCATAAAAACTGAAATTACAAGTCTGACCTACAACATTAATTTTGTAAATTCGGTTTTGGTTTGCTTCCCATTTTAAAACTCTGCCCCAGTAATTCCTTTATTTTGAAGATAACCAGGGTATAGTTGAATGTGTATGTATATGATTTCTGGTTATCATCTCCATGAGAGTTGTCATTTCTTCCTAACTTTTATATCCATTCTATCTTGTATAAAGTAGTCTGTCAATCTGGGGATAGATTACCACAATTTTGGAGTTTGGGAGATTATGCTGTCAGGACTGAACCTAACAACAACAACAACAACAACAACTCAGAGAGACAATGTATAGGGTCAATGCCCTTAATATAGATCTCTCAACAGGTTTTAAAAGAAGGTGACTCGGACAGGTCAGTCTTTTATCTGCTCTTTAAGAAGACCTGAGATTTGCAGTAGCCATGCACTGAATTGTTCATTTATCCAACTAGTCTTATCACACATATGCTAAACTCAAGGCAAAGGCAAGGCAATGGCTTTACTTCTTACCAATGAATACACTTTACAGTTAGGCAGAAAACAAAGTTTCCATAATGATGAAGGATGATAAAACATATAAATAGAAGCTCTTAATGTACTTTAAAAGGTAAGGTAGGAGTGGAAAGGAAAGGCATACTAAAGTAAGTTCCATCTCATCAGGTAACAAACAGGAAGGAGAGTAATTGGAGGGATTTTCTGTTTGAAGATCAAACTTGCAGGTGAGGCACAGCTTTGAACTGGCTACAATTGAAAGGTTCCCAGTATAGGACTCTTGCTATAGAGAGAGTATATTATGAGCCTAGACTAAAAAAGCAATTTACAAAGAAAGAACCACTTAGATAAAAGTAGAAAAGACGTTTCCAAGTGGATAATATATAATGTATTAAACCCTTATAATGGATTGCTAGAGAGGTTCTTAACATTTTACCTTTTTGATCAGAATCATGTTGTAGAGTGAATCCTGAGGGAAAATGTGTCCTTATTATTGCCATGTTTTATATGAGAAAGCGAGATAGGACTATCAATGACGTCCTCTAGGTGACATAGGTATGTGAAATTAGCCACCCTGAAATCCAGATCTCGTGTCGTGAAGCATACAATAGTTTGGGCGAAGAAGAACCACCAGTATCATACTTACACTAAAATCCTATTCCATCAATGCTTTAACTTCACTCAGATATTTGTTAGAAGATCAAAGCCGGGCGTGGTGGCACACACCTTTATTTTTTTTTTTCCTGTTCTTTTTTTTTTT
>NC_034598.1:993752-994612 GCF_900095145.1 Mus pahari | reverse complement strand
ACAAATGAGACTTTCATGTCCTACTTAGAATAAAAAAGGTGTTCGCTATTAACTATCAAATACCTCTCCTCATCTTTCTATTTTTTATAATGTAGTAAATAATTAAATCATCTCTTCTGTTCTTTTTATTATTATTATTTTCTTTATTAACATTTCAAATGCTATGCCGAAAGTTCCCTATACACCCCGCCCCCCCCCCCCGCCCCTGCTCCCCTACCCACCCACTCCCACTACTTGGCCCAGGCCTTCCCTTGTGCTGGGTCATATAAAGTTTGCAAGACCAGGGGGCCTCTCTTCCCAGTGATGGCCGATTAGGCCATCTTCTGCTACATATGCAGCTAGAGACACAAGCTCAGGGGGTACTGGTTAGTTCATGTTGTTGTTCCACCTACAGGGTAGCAGCCCCTTCAGCTCCTTGGGTACTTTCTCTAGCTCCTCCATTGGGGACCCTGTGTTCCATCCAATAGCTGGCTGGCACACACCTTTAATCCCAGCACTCAGGAGGCAGAGGCAGGCAGATTTCTGAGTTCGAAGTCAGCCTGTTCTACAAAGTGAGTTCCAGGACAGCCAGTGCTATACAGAGAAACCCTGTCTCGAAAACAAACAAACAAAAAATGAAGATCAAAAGTATTGATCTAAGATTTATTTATGATAGAGATTATTACAGTAATATTGCAAGTTCAATAATCCAAAAGGATTTTTTTTCAGTCAGATGAAACAATTCCTATTTTTCCTTTCTCAGTAGTCACAGAGCAAATCAAAAAGCATGGGCACAAGATTGTGTATGAGTGATATGTCTACCCTTTATTTGTTAAAAATAAAAAGAAAGAACAAAAGAAGGAAATAAAGAAAGAAGGAAA
>NC_034598.1:987733-993741 GCF_900095145.1 Mus pahari | reverse complement strand
AAAGGAAAGGAAAGGAAAGGAAAGGAAAGGAAAGGAAAGGAAAGGAAAGGAAAGGAAAGGAAAGGAAAGGAAAGGAAAGGAAAGGAAAAAGGAAAGGAATTTTGAAAATCCCAAGACACAACAACAAAGCAACCAAAGCTCTCAAATAAACTCATCTGGACAAAAACAAGCTATCTGAGAGTCCACTGAACTATTACAAAAAAAAATTAATTCAGCCAAGTTGAAATTTAGCTTTCCTCTTTGAGACTCAACTTTCATAGCTTATAATTTATCTCATTCCCATAGAATTTCTCATTGTTTGTAATTTGTTGAAAACCTGAAAAGAAAAGAAAAAAATCAATGCCTTTGCTAGATAGAAACTAGTCATGAATGAAATACTGTAAGTGAGATTTCCAAAGTAGTATCAACTGTGTTAAGAAGTAAAAGAGAGCACTCAGCTCATCTTAATGATTCTAAATCCTGGTACTACAGTGCTTCTCAAAGGTATAATGAGATGCACATTCTCAAGTCTTCCCTCTATTACTTATTTAAGACTCTATTAACTCAATTTTTAATTGTGATTTCAATGTAGTGAATTGATACCACTTCACTATATCTTTGTGGGTTTTCTTTTTTTTTCTTTCTTTCTTTCTTTCTTTCTTTCTTTTTTCTTTCTTTATTTCTTTCCTTCTTTCTTTCTCTCTTTCTGTCTGCCTTTCTTCCTTTTTAAATTTGGGTGCTTACAAAAAAAAAAAAAAAAAAAGGACATTATTCACAGTTCGGGATACTTAGCCATTTTGCCAATACAGTTGAAATGAGTAATTGATTGCATTTTTCTTAAAGTAGTGGCAATTATATAAGAACTCTATTAAAATTTAATATAAACAGTTATACAAGCATATATGTATACAGCGTTAGCACAAAAAATCACATTAAAGGTGAGATAAAATCTTTGATAAGTTAATTACTTCAGCAACACATTTGTCACATCCTTGATTCAAACCACAGCAAGAAGCAGATAACAAAGAATTCATAGAAGAGGAAGACAGATCCAGAGGTGGGACAGTCATAATTGGATAATTAGATATTCCCAATTGCTTTTGTAGTTCTAAGTACTCATTTGTCTGACTTGAAATGTTGATCCTAAATTCTTATCCTTGATTCATCAAAAACACTTTATTTCATAGATAACCATATGTGTATTTAAGATGTATTTTACTTTTGTTTGTATAAACCCCTTTTTAGTTGATTTCTAGAATCATAATATGTAAATATGTTTTGTTTGGGGGAAGAGCTACAAATCTATTATTTTCATCTCAACACATGTACATTTAATATTCCTTGAGAACAAACACAAAGGGATAGAAATAGTCTAGACAAAGAAGATTGTAATAGTCTAGACAAAGAAGATTGTAATAGTCTAGACAAAGAAGATTGTAATAGTCTAGACAAAGAAGATTGTAATAGTCTAGCCTGTGGGGATTTTCTAATGACTTAACTACACAATAGGAGTGAAAGTGTATTAAGCCAGTGTGGTTTACAATCAGTCTGAAGCCATTCGCTTATTCATTCATTAATAATTTTTTAAGATTTATTTATTTATTTTATACATACGAGTTCACCATCCTTGCTCTCTTCAGACACACAAGAAGAGGACACCAGACACCATGGTTGTAAGCCACCATGTGGTTGCTGGGAATTGAACTCAGGACCTCAGAAAGAGCAGTAAGTGCTCTTAACCACTAAGCCATCTCTTCAACCCAATAATTTTTTTTTTTATTTTTGAAACTACATTGCTTATCTTCAGCCAATGTAAGTTTCAAAAGTTGGGTTCATATCCCAACTGAGAAAGAAATTAACTGACACTTGGGTTGAATATGCTGATGTCACTGTGTGTATTTCCTTTTCCTTTTTTCTTTTCTTTTATTTCTTCCTTTCTTCCTTCCTTTCTTTCTTTCTTTCTTTCTTTCTTTCTTTCTTTCTTTCTTTCTTTCCTTCCTTCCTTCCTTCCTTCCTTCCTTCCTTCCTTCCTTCTTTCTTTCTTTCTTATTTGTTTATTCACTTTACATCCCACTCTATGTCTCCCTCCCAGTCACTCCCTCCCAGTCTTTCCTCCCATCCTTGCTGTGTGTATTTTCTATTGATCATTAGTAAATTCAACAGTGTATGACTTACCAAACAGCAAAACCCTACTCTGTTATAAAATGACAACATGAGACTATTTCTGAAAATATCTATTTTATATCCCCAGGCTACTATGGAAATGGTTTTAGATTATATAACATTTTTAAAGAACTCTCATTCAACACTATAAATAAATCAAAAATAACAACCTACATCCTGAAAGGACAGGGGAAAATTCCATTATTTTCATACTTCAAAACATTCTAGTATTTTTATCCTATAAGTACCAATTACCAATAATCATAAATTACAAGTATTGGAGTGGGAGAGATAAGTCCAGATTTAAGAGCACTTGCTGCTTTTTCAGAGGACCAGGGTTCTATCTCCAGCACCCATGTGGCAGCTTACAACCATCTTGAATTCCAGTGTCAGGATCCAATGCCCTCTTCTGACTAACAGAGGCACCAGGCATGCACATGGTACACTTGCATACAGTGCAGGCAAAACACTCATACACATTAAAAATATATTAATAAATATTTTATAAGCTACAAATACTGATTAGTGTTTTATTTTCCAAGGTAGATTCTAAAATAGTGTGTAGGCAAGAAAAGAAAAGTAGGAGTGGAGGGAGGCAGTGGGGAGAGAAGAATATTGCTTGAAGAAGGATGGAGGCAGGCCAGAAGGCAACACAGAGTGTTATGCCTCTTTTCCAGGTGGTCACAAGAATTACAGAGACTCTCCTGTACTGGGGGCTCCTCTAGCCCTCCCATGCATGCTCCTCTAGCCCATCATCAAACTTAGGGGGCAGAGAGAAACCACATATGCTTTTTAGACACTTATGAGCATAATTCCAAATTATATACCTAACAAAGCAAATACCAAGTCTTCTAATTTTGCAGAGTTGCTCTCCTAGCAGAATGGGTGGTCACAGAACACAGCAGTTGATTCTTAAATAAGAACACACATAAAAGTATGAGGCAAAAAAATGAAATTTGATTTAAAAAAATAATACTTGGAATTTCCTCTAGGTTTTTTTTTTTTCGTCTATTTTGCTGTTGACTTTGTTTTCAGCAGCACTGATGGGACCCAGCAGTTTGTAAGCATCTAAGGTCCATCCCCAGAACCTATGTAAGAAATGGGAGCATGAACTGATTACCTCAGCCCTCAGGAAGCAGCTCCCTCATGCTTAGTGGATATCTAACTTAGCCTATTTGGTAAATTACAGACCAATGAAAGATCTGTCTTAAGTACACAAGGAGCTGAAGGGGTCTGCAACCCTATAGGTGGAACAACAATATGAACTAACCAGTACCCCCAGAGCTTGTGTCTCTAGCTGCATATGTAGCAGAAGATGGCCTAGTTGACCATCATTGGGAGGAGAGGCCTCTAGGTCTTGCAAACTTTATATGCCCCAGTAAAGAGGAATGCTAGGGCCAAGAAGAAGTGGGAGTGAGTGGGTAGGGGAGCAGGGCGGGGGGAGGGTATAGGGAACTTTCGGGATAGCATTTGAAATGTAAATAAAGAAAATATCTAATAATAAAAAAAAAGAAAGATCTGTCTTAAAAGCAAAGTATACAGTAGCTGAAGAACATGAAAGATGTCCTCTGGCCTCCACTTGCAAATGTGTATGTGCACATACATACCTGTACATACGCACACATGCACACAACATGTCTTCACATGCACACACCAGAAAAGGAAATGTTTTATCAGTTTATAACTGATAAAACCGAGTTGACTCCAGTACTGTGGACCTTAGAGAGCAAAACAGCACAAATGGGACGTGAAAAGGAAAAGACCAAGGTCCTACAGTCTTGGAGGACACAGTCTCAGTGACCCAAGGACCTACTACTAGTCACCAACAGGCGCCCAGACCTTTAACACATGGTAACCAGCATAACAGCTGTCTTTAAAAACACCAAATAATATTTTCTAAAGCATCTCCAAATAACAAGACCTCAAGCATAAAGGTTTTGATGGATTATAGATTGAAAATGTCAAAGAAAAACATTCATCTATAAGAGGCTCTAGGGATGAATTTGAATTAATTATAATAAAAATCTAAGAGTTCTTCACAGAAACAAAATTCTTTAAGAACCTAGCTATTGTATCACTTACTGTAAGACATTCAGGAAACTTAAAGCATGCCCAAGTGTAGTAACAACCCCTTAGTTCAGTGGTTCATTTTAACAATAGTGTGGTTCTTGTAACATATCTGCTTCCAGATATCTAAAATGTTAGGGGTGGATATTCAACAAACTAAAACCCTCAGTTGCTTTGCCCCAGTAAGTAATAAATGCAGAAGTGCCTAAATGGTTTTCCTACTAAGGAAAGTCAACATAAACAAATAAACACTACTGTATATTGAACTAAATAATTAGAAACTAGACGAATCCTCTTTCATTGGCTTTCCATTGTCTCCTCATATCCACTAAGTAAATACAGACAACAATCTCTCTTCAGTTCTATTTACTGAGCATAATTAACTACATTAATTTGAGCAGGGTTGAAAGGGAAAACTGAAATATGGACTAAAAACCTCAATGAAGGTATTAAAATGTTTTTACATGATTTCTTTGATAAGAAATGCTGTGAGACTCTTGAACATCCTCACTCTGAAAACTGTGAGTTAAAATCACTTCTCTTGGTGGAATGGAGGTACTTTTTGCAACCTGTAGCATTCATCCAAGTGGTGGCAAGAAACCAGGTACCAGGGTGAAACTTCCATGTATGTCTAGAAGGAAACAGGTATTGTGTCCTGGCAAAGACCAAGTGGAAGCCCCTTTGGACAGTACATGGAGAAGCCTACTATGGAAATCTGAATAAGCAGGGATGGAAATGCAGTTAACAATCGACTCCAAGGGGAAACGTCTAATGAGAGTGAAAACAAGTATTCTTGGCTATAAACCAGCCTCATGAGTTGAAAAATAACCACAATGCTTTAACTGCTTTATTTTGTGTTTCTAGATTACAATCTAAATTAGTCCAGACACTATGCCTGGCCTTTTAACTAGAGTATGTTCACCCTGGGATAACTCGTCTTCTTTCAGTCCCCTTAATGGCAGGATTTGTAGTCCAGTAGGATGAATATACCACATTAAAAAAAAAAAGTAAGAGTTTTCATTCACACATAGTTACAAAATGAGGGAGTCTAGGCAAGCCAGAGATCTTACAGAGAAATTGGAGTCCCCACACTACAATGAGTAAAAGATATTTAAACACTAGTATATCATGAATTCAAGGCACTAAATAGTAACACTAAAGTATTTGCTCTGCTAGTGTTATACTGAATGTAAAATGTGCCTAATGCTTGACACAGAAACAAAGTATTATGAAATGCATGTAACTACGCATTTAGTGGATGAGAAAAACATACTTTCTTTTCTGTTTAGCTGTGTCTCAGGTAATACCCATCTTCCTGGGAAATTAAGTGAGAAAATCTAAACTACCATAGAAATTAAGAGTTTATTCAAGTCATTTGTTCACTCATTCACTCATTCTTTTCTTTTCTTTGAAGCAAGGTTTTACTGTGTATCTGAGGCTGTCCTTGAATCCACTGTATACCTCAGTCTGGTGTCTAATATGTAGCAACCTTCCTGCCTCAGGCCCCTTGGTTAATGAGATTACAGGAAAGCACCACCATGACCAGCTAAGGAATCTTCTCATTTAATAACATCAATTCTTCCCAACAAAAGTATAAGTCAGCTCTTGGTCTCTTGTTCCTCCCTTGCTCTTTTCCTGCTTCCCATCCATATGCTCTCCTCATTTCCTTACCCCCTCTCTCTCCATATGCTCATGGTCAGCCGCTACTCTCCTTCTCTTCTCTTCTCTTCTCTTCTCTTCTCTTCTCTTCTCTTCTCTTCTCTTCTCTTCTCTTCTCTTCTCTTCTCTTCTCTTCTCTT
>NC_034598.1:985219-987656 GCF_900095145.1 Mus pahari | reverse complement strand
CTCTCTCTCTCTCTCTCTCTCTCTCTCTCTCTCCCATCTCTCTCCTTTCTCTGCCTCTACTACCCTCTTAACTCCCCTCCCCATACCATGAATGAACTCTAATCTATAATTTAAAAGAAAGTCTAAGTGTTCCAGTTGGCACCAGACCCATGCCAGCTTGGGCATGAATTCTGAGGATTGTCCCACAGTCCTCAAAGGACTCTCCATGTCTCAGGTGCCCTAGCACATCCATGATCTTAGGATCACTGAAGAAAGTCAGCATCCAGAGAGGGTTTTCATCCTCATCCAGGAGGCAGACCTGTGACCCAGACCTCTGGTAACCTTCCCTGCCAGAGGAGAGTCGGCCTGCAGAGAGGGCTCTGACCCTGGGACCAGGTGAGAGCACCATCTTGTATCCCTGGTCCCTCAGAGATCAGTCTATGCAGGAGAGCACTTGGGCTGTAGAAGCAACAGAGCTTCTTGGAGAGGGTCCTGTCAGGCCTCCATCATCAGCCAAGAGGTAGATCTGAGCTCCAGACCTCTGTGCACCTTCCCTGCAAGAGAAGAGCTTGCCTGCAGAGAGTGCTCTAGCCACTGGGATCAGGAGAGAGTTGGACTCCCAGGACTGTTGACAGAGGCTAACAGAATCACAGGAGGAACAAGGTCCGGCCAGAGACAACTAGAACATCGAGCACCAGAGATTACCAGATGGCAAAAAGCAAACGTAAGAATCTTACTAACAGAAACCAAGAGCATTCGGTATCATCAGAAGCCAGTACACCCACCACAGCGAGTCCTGGATACCCCAACACACCCAAAAAGCAAGATTAAGATTTAAAATCATATCTCATGATGCTGGTAGAGGATTTTAAGAAGGACATTAATAACTCACTTAAAGAAATACAGGAGAACACTGCTAAAAAGGTAGAAGCCCTTAAAGAGGAAACACAAAAATCCCTCAAAGAATTACAAGAAAACACAGCTAAACAGGTTAAAGACCTTAAAGAGGAAACACAAAAATCCCTTAAAGAATTACAGGAAAACACAACCAAACAAGCAATGGAATTGAACAAAACCATCGAAGATCTAAAAATGGAAGTAGAAACAATAAAAATTAAAATAAAAAAAGGGGGGAGACAACTCTGGAAATAGAGACCCTAGGAAAGAAATCAGGAATCATAAATGCGAGCATCAGCAACAGAGTACAAGAGACGGAAGAGAGAATCTCAGGTGCAGAAGATTCCATAGAGAACATGGACACAACAAATAAAATGCAAAATGCAAAAAGATCCTAACTCAAAACATCCAGGAAATCTAGAACACAATGAGAAACCTAATGATGATAGGTGTAGATGAGAATGAAGATTTTCAACTTAAAGGACCAGTCAATATCTTCAAAAAGATTATAGAAGAAAACTTCCTTAACCTAGAGAAAGAGATGCCCATAAATGTATAAGAAACCTACAGAACTCAAAGAGATTGGAACAGAAAAGAAATTCTTCCCAACACATAATAATCAGAACAACAAATGCACTAAATAAAGATAAAATATTAAAAGCAGTAAGGGAAAAAGGTCAAGTAACATATGAGGCAGATCTATTAGAATTACACCAGATTTCTCACCAGAGACTATGAAAGCCAGAAGATCCTGGACAGATTTTATACAGACCCTAAGAGAACACAAATGACAGCCCAGGCTACTATACCCAGCAAAACACTCAATTACCACAAATGGAGAAACCAAAATATTCAATGAGAAAACCAAATTCACACAGTATCTTTCCACGAATCCAGTCCTTCAAAGGATAATGAAGGGAAAAAATACAACACAAGGAGGGAAATTATGCCCTAAAAAAGGCAATAAAGTAATCCTTCAACAAACCTAAAAGAAGATAGCCACAAGAACAAAATCCCAACTCTAACAACAAAAATAATAGGAAGTAAAAATTAATTTTCCTTAGTGTCTCTTAATATCAGTGGACTCAATTCCCCAATAAAAAGACATAGACTAACAGACTGGCAACATAAACAGGACCCAAAATTTTACTGCCTACAGGAAATCCACCTCAGGGACAAAGACAGACGCTACCTCAGAGTAAAAGGCTGAAAAAAATTTTCCAAGCAAATGGTCTAAAGAAACAAGCTGGAGTAGCCATTCTAATATCGAAAAAAATCGACTTCCAACTCAAAGTTATCAAAAAAGACAAGGAAGGGCACTTCATTCTCATCAAAGGTAAAATCTTCCAAGATGAGCTCTCAATTCTGAATATCTATGCTCCAAATGCAAGGGCAGCCACATTCATTAAGAAAACTCTAGTAAAGGTCAAGCCACACATTGCACAACACACAATAATAGTGGGAGACTTCAACACCCCACTCTCATCAATGGACAGATCCTGGAAACAGAAACTAAACAGAAACACAGTGAAACAAACAGAAGTTATGAAACAAATGGATT
>NC_034598.1:969615-982012 GCF_900095145.1 Mus pahari | reverse complement strand
TGGATGGATCTGGAGGATATCATCCTGAGTGAGGTAACCCAATCACAAAAGAACTCACATGATATGCACTCACTGATAAGTGGATATTAGCCCAGAGACTTGGATTACTCAAGATACATATGCAAAATACATGAAACTCAAGAAGAAGCAAGACCAAAATGTGGATACTTCATTCCTCCTAAAGAATGGGGAACAAAATACCCATGGATTGAGTTACAGAGACAAAGTTTGGAGCTGAGATGGAAGGAAGGACCATCCAAAGACAGCCCCACCCATTGATCCATCCCACACACAGCCTCCAAACCGAGACACTATTGCATATACCAGTAAGGTTTTGCCAACAGGACCCTGATATAGCTATCTCTTGTGAGGCTATGCCAGTACCTGGAAAATACAGAAGTGGATGCTCACAGTCATCTATTGGATGGAACACAGGGCCCCAATGGAGGAGCTAGAGAAAGTACCCAAGGAACTGAAGGGTTCTGCAACCCTATAGGAGGAACAACAATATAAACTAACCAGTACCCCCAGAGCTCCTGTCTCTAGCTGCATATGTAGCAGAAGATGGCCTAGTCAACCATCATTGGGAAGAGAGGCCCTTGGTCTTGATATGATTATATGCCCCAGTACAGGGGAATGCCAGGGCCAGGAAGCTGGAGTGGGTGGGTTGGGGAGCAGGTCTTGGGGAAGGTATAGGAGACTTTCAGGATAGAATTTGAAATGTAAATGATGAAAATATCTAATAAAAAAGTCTGAATTAATTCCTAGTTAGGCATAAATTATAGCTTTCTTAATTTTAAAAGTTCTTGGTAATTGGAAAAATAATCTCAAAAATCTCAAAACTATCCTTTCTTTAAAAATATTAAGCTTGGAACACAGCAGTAACGGCCCATAGCTGCTGCTTGATATTCTGTTTCCGTAAGATATGTCTAGCTCACAAAGAAATAAAAATTATGGAAGAGGCGGGGTGGATATGATCAAATACACAATATGTAATTCTCTAAAAATTAATAAAAATGTCATTAAAATAATAATAAAGGAAATTAATCAGAAAGAAAAATTTCTAGATGAGGACAAGAGGGGACCCCCAGTGATCTCCTGATAAGGAGCCCTTCTTTACTATAAGCCCATGTCCCGAAACAGCTTCCCTGTGGTAGATTTCATTGGAACTCATCACCGACACTGAGTCTTTACCTGCTTTCTAACCCACCATATTCTGCATATCCATTGTTAAGATTACATTTTATCGGGTTGAAAAGATGGTTAAGAACACTGACTGTTCTTCCAGAGGTCCTGAGTTCAATTCCCAGCAAGCACATGGTGGTTCACAACCATCTGTAATGGGATTGGATATCCTCTTCTAGTCTGTCTGAAGATAGCAACAGTATACTCACATACCCTGATAGATAGATAGATAGATAGATAGATAGATAGATAGATAGATAGATAGATAGATAGATAGATGTAGAAAACTGTTAAAAAACACATTACTCAAAAACGTAATTATTTAGAAAAAAGGATTACATTTTATCTTCCTAGTCACACAACCCTAATATACCCACCAATATGTTTGCTCTTTGAATGGGTAGATGGATGAATGGATGTGGCTTAAATAAATCTATAATTTTTATATTTTTTCTTCTTTTATACCATAAACTATAGGAATTATGCAAATACTAAGTGAACTCCCTTGTGCCATTATAAACCATAGGAATTATTCAATCTCTCTCTCAATCTCTCTCTCTCTCTCTCAATGTCTCTCTCTCTCTCTCAATCTCTCTCTCTCTCTCTCAATTTCTCTCTCTCTCTCTCTCTCTCTCTCTCAGAAATATTTAGTTTGGCTCATAGTTATTGAAGGTTTTAATCTGTCATGGGACAGCAGGCATAGTGATTAAGTTTAGGGTGGAAAGAGCATGTGACAGACTGTATGGTGTAGCAGTAAACACAAGGAGCAAGATGGAGTAAAGGCTCTGCAGAGGCCTGTCCACCACCCAGGCACAACTCCCTAAAGCTTCCACAGACTTCAAACGCAGCGCCACCAGCTGGAGAAAAAGTTTCAGAACCTGAGCTTGCAGGGACATTTCAGTCTGTAGTCCATTTCTTACAAGGTTAGATAATTGCTTAACCTACACAATGAGAGACAGATAACTAGAACTGAGGCAAAAAGCAATAATAGTAGATGTGTTCATCGTCAGCCCCCCTTCTAAAATCACTTTTTCGCCGGGCGTGGTGGCGCACGCCTTTAATCCCAGCACTTGGGAGGCAGAGGCAGGCGGATTTCTGAGTTCGAGGCCAGCCTGGTCTACAGAGTGAGTTCCAGGACAGCCAGGGCTACACAGAGAAACCCTGTCTCGAAAAACCAAAAAATAAAATAAAATAAAATAAAATAAAATAAAATAAAATCACTTTTTCAGGATAAATCTTAATCTACTATTGAAAGTAATGTCGCCATGATTTTTCTTCTTAAAATTTGCTGTCTATACCTGGCCAGTTTTTAATCCTAAAAAACAAAAGCTATTTTTGTAATTTTAATACACCTCAGGATCTAGGAACCCCAAGAAAGTTTTCTCTGTTATAGATTTCACCAGAAAAAAACTACTATTGAGTAGTTGTTTTGTTGTCTTTGTAAATTAGCCCACTTGTGAGCCTACCAGAATGGAAATGGTTGTGGTTAGCTGCAGGATTTGTAGCATTAGTTTGGAATGCTTGGAAAGTTAACACTAACTAAACAAATAGCCTCCGATTTTAGATTCGAAAGTAGGTTTAGGAGAGACTATAGCTGCCCGTAAATGAAAATGTTCTATTGAAAGTGAGGCAGAGGGAGAGTATTAAATGGACCGTAGGTGTGCCCACTATAATCAAAGTCATTTCCGCAGTAATCACCTGCATGTTCTCTCTCACTTTGCGAGAGAGACATGCCTCAATTAATAGCTTCTAGAATGTCTTTCCATACACTGGACCTATCTGCGGATGAGAGTCCGTGGATAGGAAGGAAGGAGAGCCAGAGCTCAGTATCCAACCCCGAAAGAATCAAGGAAAAAGTATGGCCGGTGCTACTCACGGCTCTGCCTGGAGACTCCGGTCCTCTGCCACGTAATTGGAAGGAATGTAGCCCTGCAGCTGCTGACCTAAGCCGGTTCCCTTCTTCTCCAAATGTCTGGCCAACCACCAGCCCTCATGCGAAGTGTCCAAGACTTGGAGTTTGTCGCCAGCACGGAAACTCAGGTCCTCTGCAGTACGTGCTTGGTAATCAAACAGAGCCACAAAATACTGGCTGTGGCTTCTCTCAGGCTCTTGTGACCTGGGAGCCTCTGGGGGACAGTAGGCCCCTGGATTCTCAATCACCACTGACTTGTCTGCCTCTTGAGACCAGCAGGGGAGAAAGGGCTGCAGGTATGCCCAGAGCCTCACACAGACGCTGCCCATGGTGTTCTAGCTAGCAGTAGCAGGGGAGGATAATCCTCTCCCCACAAGCTGTACAGAGCCACGGTCCGCCACCAGGCAGCTTTCAAATCAGCTGCAAACTCACCATACCGAGCAGAGCTACAAAGTCCTGCTTCGGATCTCTCCGGCAGATCTGGGCTTGGCCAAGACACTCACAGCTGGCTTTCTGTTTGTAGCTGCTGCCCTGAGGCAAAACCAAGAGAGGACTGAGCTGGAGGTCCAGTGGGAAGTTGCTTCTTCCTGGCTGCCTGGGCACCAAACAATAAGTAAAAATAAAAAGGGTTTTATTTAGAGGGACATTTGAGAACAAAGAACAGCCACCTCTCCCTCTGTCCCCGGAAAAAGTTACAGAGACTAACTCCAGGAAAAAGCTCCCAGCCCGGCCTGCTCCAGCTGCTCTCACCCTGCTTCAAGCCTGCAGCTGAGCGAGTCCTGCTCTCTCCCAAGCTTTCCTTCTTGCTAATGAATAACCAGGCCTTGGAGGTTATCGCCTTTAACATCCTGAGCTGTACAGACTGTAATAATTCCTCCTAACTTCCTGGTTTCTTTTCATCTGATCTAAAAGGAACTCCCAGGTCAGCTTTACCCCTCCCTTCTCCCACACCCAGGATCGACCAGCCCCCTTACCAAGAAGCCAGATTCTTAAAGCAGCCAAAACCCATGCTCTAGAGAAAGGCTAGCCCCGACAGCTTTGTTTTGCTATATGAATGCAAGGCAGAGATTTCTTTCCTCACAAATATGAGTAGGATTGTTTTGATACTGGTAGAGAAAATTTTAAAAAGAGAAAACTGGGTGTTTAGGTATGTTCTGCCAGACATGGGGCAACTGAAAAAGAGCCATTGAGTCCCTGCCATTTTTTTTTTAATCAGTAGGAATAGATTTTAATAGCCTCAGTAGTTTCTGGAAAAAAAAAAAAAAAGTAGAAAAGCAGCTGGGTAAAATGCTGAGAACCCAAAAGACTGCTTTTTCCCACAGAGACATCTCATTCCTGATCCCTTACATCACTATTTCTTTAGCACATGTACTCAAGCACACACAGGAGAAACAGGTGGCAGGCTGAGAAGAGCATTTGTAGAGATGCTGTCTGTTCAAGTTGGACCTCAGGTCCATATCCATTCTGACTCCATGATGGTTGTGGTAAGACCTCAGAACAACTAAGGCTCAGGTTAAGATAGCCATTCTGGGACTGAAGCACTGAACCCAGCAGAAAAATGGAAGCAGGCAACCTCGGGAGGGAACCATTTCTTCAGGGAATTAAGGTTGCAAATGACAAAGCAGGCAATGTCCTTTGTCTTCCACATACGTGTACTCCCATACATCGACACATATCCACCACACATATCACACACACACACACACACACACACACACACACACACGTGTGTGTGTGTGTGTGTATATATATATATATATATATATATTCTGAGATATATTTTGTTTTATGTTAATAGCATGAGACCTAAAACAGAATGCACATGTAATTTCTTATTTTATACAGAAATGAAAATAATGATCATGATACCAATGAATCATAACAAATATTCTGTGCCAAACACCATGAACTGTGAAAGTGTGGTATCGTTTTGATTCCTTTAAACATGGTTGCAGATGCTGTGGTCTCTTCTGGGAAATCTACATGACCTAGAAACAGAAAAAGAGTTGGAAAGTCCACTAGGCACAGGTCGACCCAAACTCAACTTTAAGTGGATTTAAGACTCCAAACCCTTTGCTACCCTAAATTTAAATATGCCTTCACTGTGACTAGGTCAAAACATTGTGGGAAAAGTCAGTGGCAAACAGTCCATCCCATCCCCTGAGCAGGTGCAACCACCCAAGGATGTCAGGAGAGCAGTGGCCTGCGAAACTGACCCAGTGTGAAAGGATTTTCTCATGTCAGTGACACCTGAATTCTCCTGTGCACCCAAGCTTGAAGCCTGACAGGTGTCTTTGACACATTCTCTGGCTGCTTTCATCTAGTCAGTCACTTATGTCTGTTCAGCCTTCTTTTCATTTATTTCACAAAAACAAAACAAAACAAAACAAAAAACAGAAAACAACAACAACAACAACAACAAACCCTCTCCATCTGAATGACAACTGGTCACTGAACAGAAAATAGAAAGCTGCACAGTCTTCACTGGTCTCTCTGACTCCTGGTCATTCTTATCTCCAACTTGCCTGAACCCTGAGGTGAATGGCCAGTGACTGTGGCATGAGCACAAGCAGCCACATGTATCAGCGTTGAAGGGTTTTCTGTGTTCTCAGAACCACACTAGGAATGTTGTAAATGATTCAGTATTTAAAGAACAAGGTCTATGAAGGAGCTATGTAATTCTGTTTTGTTTTGAGAAGAAACTGAGGCTTAGAGAGGTTAGGTGGCTTGCCCAAGCGGCCAGAGCCACCAATCAGTTGAACGATGAGAACTCTGAACTAAGAACTCTGCAGTCCCGGAAAGTATAAATCCTTGGCTTTGTCAGCTCAATAAACAAACAAACAAACAAACAAATCTAATACATCGTGAAGGCTAAATTCTCCAGTAGCCTTCAGCATGTATGGAATGAAAACTAAACTCAAAACACACAAAGCCCCATAACTCCCCCAATGTCATGGTCTTTCACTCCTGTTACTCAATTCCCAAAACTGCTTGCAGCCAATAGCTCCTGACAATAGAGTCCACATTCCCTACTCTGACCCAGCCTTCCTCCTCTTACCCCCCTGATGACTTATTTCCTTGTCATTTTTCCACGGTGGCTTGAGTGGCATCTTCTCTGACATAATAGATTAGTACTTTGTACCCTGTTGATGTCTGACACCAACTTTCACTCAGCTGTTCAGTGAGCCCCTCTTGGTTCCCTTAGTATTTGCTTTCTCAGACTAGAAACCTGTTTTCTCAACCTTTGATG
Organism: Mus pahari; assembly: GCF_900095145.1. Taxonomy (NCBI): domain Eukaryota; kingdom Metazoa; phylum Chordata; class Mammalia; order Rodentia; family Muridae; genus Mus; species Mus pahari. Next base: position 975,665 of record NC_034598.1, on the reverse strand, counting down.
CTTCTCAGAATGTCTCCAATGTTAGTAGTAGAATATTCGTGAATGACTTAGTACACAAGGATGGAAAGTGAGAGATGCATATGGAGAGGGGGAAAGGGCAGAGAGGGTGAGGACAGAAAGGAAAGGAGGAGGAAGTAAAGAGGGTGGGAAATGGGTCTACTGGGTTTGAGGTGAGGCCACACTTTTGAAATACCTGCACAAAGTGAAAGAGAGTCTGGAGGGTGAAAATGGCCTCAGCATAAAGCTTTTTGAAGGTGTCTCTCTTATCTTAGATCCTTCCTGAACCTGCTGCCCAGACCAGTTTTCCTTCCTCTGGCAACTGTCCTCTCTAGTCTCTATACCAAACTTCCAAAGTGCACTAATAAAGTCCGTCTCCTGCACAGTAATAACTTTCAGCATATTCTCACTGCCTGAAAAAAAAAATGGCTTGGAATCAAAGCTGAGGAATGCACGCTTTATCTGGACTTTATCAGACATGGCCTTTCGACATCCCGCTCCATTACATCCCTGCATTAGTCCTTCAGCTCAACCAAATTGCTTTATTGAGGCTCCCAGTAAGCCTTATCTGTTGCTACATCTAGTTCTGTCTCCTCTGACATTCTTTTGCTCGGCATTCCTTCTCCTCCCAGAAGATCCTGGCCTGCATTTCAAAGTCTGAATAAATTCCTATTACTTCCTTGAGGCCTTCCTCTGGGCACCCCAGCCAAAACCAACTTCCCTTCCTCTGAGACTTTTCTGGCTCTGCATGCCCTGCTCCTAGTAGCCACTGCCTTAAGTGAATTTAACCTCCTCCTGTGTCTGGTTTTCAGAGTGTTGTAACATCAACTCCCACTCCTGTTTGGTAGCATTTCTGTGCCAGTTTATGGCTTGTCAGGTCCTTCAGTCTCCACATCACTGTTAAGTCACTCACCAGTCTGCAGGGCTGAGTGGACTCCACCTGTTAGCATTTTGTCTAAGTTTTGCCCATAGTTGCCCTAAGTATGCCTGACTGCCCCCTCCTCTCTCTCTTGCTCTCTTGCCATCTTGCTCCCCACTCTGTCCTTTTGTTCCTTCTCCCTCTCTCCCCATTCCCCTCCCCCTTCTCTCTTCATGAGCTCATGGCCAGCTTCTACTCCTCTTCTCTCTCTCTCTCTCTCTCTCTCTCTCTCTCTCTCTCTCTGCCTTTCTCTGTCTCTACCTGTCTGTACCCTCTCAACTTGCCTCCCCATACCCTGCATAAACTCTGCATAAACTCTGTTCTATACTATACCTCATGTGGCTGGTCCCTCGGGGGGGGGGGGAGGAATGGCTCAGTATGGGCCCAAGGAGGTACCCCCTTTCCCCACACCTGACTGCACCTTCACCGAACATGGTCCTTCTCTCCTTATCTTTTTATAAAAACAACACCTCTGCTGACTTTGCCAGAAATTCACTGAAATGCCAAATCTGGTTGATGTAATTTCTTTTGCTTGCTTTAAAGACAACAGTGAAATATCACGTGGTTAACATATACATCATCTTTCCTCTAGGAACAATTACTTCCACTGCTTACCCAATACCCATTTTTTCTTTCTTTCCTTTCTTTACTGATGATACATTTTGAAAAAAGCAAAGGCCTTTTCTTTAAAAGTCTTCTAAGTCATAAGTGACCAAAAGAAAAGTAGGTAGAACTCCTTAGGTGAATAAATACTAATGGGTGTGGACGCCGGACCAACTGTTTTCTTCCTCTATGATCTCTTTCCTTTGTGAAGAACTCACTTAATATGGGTTAGAATAGGAAAAAAAAAAAAAAAAAAAAAAACAGGGACTGGAGAGATGACTCAGTGGTTAAGAGCACTAAGTGCCCTTCCAGAGGTCCTGAGTAGCTCACAACCATCTGTAGTTGAATCTGATGCCCTCTTCTGGTGTACTCACATAAAATGAATAAATAAATCTTTTTTTAAAAAAAGAATAGAAAAAATAAAAACAAACAAACAAAGAAAACCCCTCCTGGAAAGACAATAGAATCTCTGGGCCATGTAATCTCTTGACCATATAATCAGTCACAAAACAGGCCTCAACAGATACAAGAAGATTGAAATAATTCCATGCATTCTATCAGATCACCACAAACTTACAACAAAAACTACAGAAAGCCCAAATACACATGAAAGCTGAACAACACTCTACTCAATGATACCTTGGTCAAGGAAGAAATAAGAAAAAAATTAGAGACTTTTTAGAATTTAATGAAAATGAAGGCACAATATATCCAGACTTATGGAACACAATGAAAGCAGTGCTAAGAGGAAACCACATAACTCTGAGTGCCTCCAAAAAGAAAATGGAGAGAGCATACACTATCAGCTTAACAGCACACCTGAAAGCTCTAGAACAATAAGAAGCAAATATACCCAAGAGGAGTAGACCACAGGACATAATCAAACTCAGGGCTGAAATCAACCAAGTAGAAACAAAAAGAACTAACAAAGTAATGATAACCAGGAGCTGGTTCTTTGAGAAAACCAACAAGATAAATAAACCTTTAGCCAGACTAACCAGAAGGTGCAAAGACAGTATACAAATTAACAAAATCAGAAATAAAAAGGGAAATATAACAACAGATATTCAAAAAAAAATCAGACCCTACTACAAGAGTCCATACTCAACAAAACTGGAAAATCTGGATGAAATGGACAATTTTCGAGACAGATACCAAACACTGAAGTTAAATCAAAATCAGATAAATCATAAACAATCCCATAACCCCTAAAGCAATAGGAGCAGTCATTAAAAGTCTCCCAACCAAAAAGACCAGCTCAGGACCAGTTGAGTTTAGTGCAGAATTCTATCAGACCTTCAAAGAAGACCTAATACCAATACTCTTCAAACTATTCCACAAAATAGAAACATAAGGAATACTACCCAATTCGTTCTAGAAGCCACAGTTATGCTGATACCAAAACCACACAGAGACTCAACAACCAAAAAGAATATCAGGCCAATTTCCCAATGAACATTGATGCAAAAATACTCAATTAAATTCTCACAAACTGAATCCAAGAGCACATCAAAACTATCATTCACCATGATCAAGTAGGCTTCATCCCAGGGATACAGGAATGGTTCAATATTAGGAAATACATCAATGTAATCCACTATATAAGCAAACTCAAAGAAAGAAAACCACACGATCATTTCATGAGATAATGAAAAGAGATCTAATTCAACATCCTTTCATGTTAAAAGTCTTGGAAAGATCAAGAAGTCAAGGCCCATACCTAAACATAGTAAAAGCAATTTATAGCAAACCAGTATCCAGCATCAAATTAGATGGAGAGAAACTTGAAGCAATCCCACTAAAATCAGTAACTAAACAAGACTGCCATCTCTCTCTCCATATCTATTCAATATCGTACCTGAAGTCCTAGCTAGTACAATTAGACAACAAAAGGAGGCCAAAGGGATACAAATTGAAGAAGAAGAAGCCAAACTATCACTATTTGCAGATGATATGATAGTATAGTTAAGTGACCACAAAAACTTCACAAGAGAACTTCTACAGCTAAAAAACAACTTCAGCAAAGTGACCGGATATAAAATTAACTCAAACAAATCAGTGGCCTTTCTATATTCAAAGGATATATGGGATGAGAAAGAACACCATAGGGAAACAACACCATTCAAAACAGTCACAAACAATATAAAATATCTTGGTGTGACTCTAGCCAACAAGTAAAAGTTCTATACGACAGGAACTTTAAGTCTGTGAAGAAAGAAATCAAAGAAGATCTCAGAAGATGAAAAGATCTCCCATGTTCATGGATTGGAAGGATTAACATAGTAAATATGGCCACCTTGCTGAAAGCAATCTACAGATTTAATGCAATCCCCATGAAAATTCCAACTCAATTCTTCATGCAGTTAGAAAGAGCAATTCTCAAGTTCATTTAGAATAACAAAAAACCCAAGATAGCAAAAACTATTCTTAATAATAAAAGAATTTCTGGGGGAATCATCATCCCTGGCCTCAAGATGTTCTACAGAGCAACAGTGATAAAAAACAAAAACAAAAACAAACAAACAAACAAAAAAAGCCAAAAACCAAAAAAATATGGTATTCCTACAGTGACAGGCAGGTAGATCAATGGAATAGAATTGAAGACCCAGAAATGAACCCTCACACCTATGGCCACTTGATCTTTGAGAAAGGAGCTAAAACCATCCAGTGGAAAAAAGACTGCATTTTCAACAAATAATGCTGGTTCAAGTGGCTGTCAACAGGTAGAGTAATGCAAATTGATCCATTCTTATGTCCCTGTACAAAGCTCGAGTCCAAGTAGATCAAGGACCTCTATCTTAAACCAAATTCACTGAAACTAATAGAAGAGAAAGTGGGGGAGATCCTCAAACACATGGACACAAGGGAAAAATTCCTGAACAGAACACCAATGGATTGTTCTGTAATATCAAGAATCAACAAATGGGACCTCATAAAATTGTAAATCTCCTATAAGACAAAGGACACTGTCAATAGGACAAAATAGCAACTAGATTGGAAAAAGATCTTTACCAATCCTACATCTGATAGAGGGCTAATATCCAAGAAGTTATACTCCAGAAAACCAAGTAACCATATTAAAAAATGTGGACAGTGCTAAACAGAGAATTCTCAACTGAGGAAACTCAAATGGCCGAGAAGCACCTAAAGAAACTTCAACATCCTTAATCATCAGGGAAATGCAAATCAAATAATCCAGTCAGACAGTCAGAATGGCTAAGATCAAAACCTTAGGTCACAGCGGATGCTGGCAAGGATGTGGAGAAAGAGGAACACTTGGCCGGGTGTGGTGGCACATGCCTTTAATCCCAGCACTTGGGAGGCAGAGGCAGGCGGATTTCTGAGTTCAAGGCCAGCCTGGTCTATAGAGTGAGTTCCAGGACAGCCAGGGCTATGCAGAGAAACCCTGTTTCAAACATACACACACACACACACACACACACACACACACACACACACACACCACACACAAAGAGGAACACTCCTCCATTTATGGTGGGATTGCAAGCTGGTATAACCACTCTGGAAATCAGTCTTCAGAAAACTGGACATAGTACTACCTGAGGACCGAGCCATACCACTCTTGGGCATATACCCATAAGATGCTCCAATGTGTAATAAGGACACATGCTCCACTCTATGTTAATAAAAGCCTTATTCATAATAGCCAGAAGCTGGAAACAACCTAGATGACCCTCAGCAGAGGAATGGATACAGAAAATGTGATACATTTACACAATGGAATACTACTCAGCTATTAAAAACAAGACTTCATGAAATTCTCAGACAAATGGGTGGAACTTGAAAATATCATCTTGAGTGAAGTAACCTAATCACAAAAGAACACACACAGTATGCATTCAGTGATAAGTGGATATTATCCCAAAGTTCAGAATACCCAAGATAAAATGCACAGACCATGTGACGTTCAAGAAGAAGGAAGACCAAAGTGTGGGTGCTTCAGTACTTCTTAGAAGGGGAAACAAAATACACACAGGAGGAAATACAGATACAAAGTGTGGAGCAGTGACTGAAGGAAAGGCTATCCAGAGACTGNCCCACATGGGGATCCATCCATACACAGTTGCCAAACCAGGATGCTATTGTGGATGTGGGGAGTGCTTGCTGACAGGAGCTTGATATGGCTGTCTCCTGAGAGGTGGGGTCTCTGATGGAGGAATTGGAGAAGAGACTGAAGGAGCTGAGGGAGTTTGCAGCCCCATGAGGTGAGTAACAGTGTCAACTGGCCAGACCTCCCCCTGGAGCTCCCATGGATTGGACCATCAACCAAGTGTACACATGGAGGAACCCTTGGCTCTGGCCGCATATGTGGCAGAGAATAGCCTTGTTGGACATAATTAGAAGGAATGGCCCTTGGGCCTAAGGGAGCACCCTCATAGAAGCAGTGGGAGGGCTAATGGAATAGGGGTTTCCAGAGGTAAGATCTGGAAAGGGGATAACAGAAAGAAAGAAAGAAAGAAAGAAAGAAAGAAAGAAAGAAAGAAAGAAAGAAAGAAAGAAAGAAAGAAAG
>NC_034598.1:964875-969445 GCF_900095145.1 Mus pahari | reverse complement strand
AGGAAGGAAGGAAGGAAGGAAGGAAGGAAGGAAGGAAGGAAGGAAGGAAGGAAGGAAGGAAGGAAGGAAGGAAATATCCAATAAGAGAAAAAGGAATGAAAAAAATAGATGATGAACTTCCAAGAGGATGGCTTCTTCTTTTCCAAGAGGGCATCTTTCTCATACTCCAAACTTAAAAAAAAAAAAAAAAAGGCCTAGGGACTTTTTTCTTCCACCAGTAGGGATCTCCTGCTGCTAGACCTGCATGACTAGATCAAGGCCAGATCCATACTTATTTACAAAACAGTTGCGTGCCAATCAGCCACTCTGTTTCTGTTCAAACTAACAGACACTTAATTGGGAAGTAAGATGATTCAAAAACTTAAAATTCCCATTCCTGAAGGAGAGTCTGGATTTGGGGCTCCCGAGTAACCCTCTGAGAAGCTGAACGTCTTTGTCTCTGTATGCTTGGTGTGTGTGTGCACATTCCTCACCCCTAAGAAAATTTTTTTCTTTACCAGCTGATTCTGTCTGTTACTGTCTGGCATGTTAGAAAATTTCCCCAACATTTTTGCACCTAAAAAAATGAACCCAATCAAGACCAATAAATGGTAACATGAGTGCATAAGCTCAAACACCACACAGCCTTGTAGGTTTATGTCTGATGGTTTTTTTTTTTAATAATTCACAATTGTGAATTATTTTTCTTAACATTTTAGGTTCCCTACCCCATCCCAACATTCTGGATTTCCTTATTCCTTCTCTAAAGCCCCCCTCCTCATCATGTGACTGACCTCAATGACATCTTAAATAACAGAGCTCTTTTCTTCTTTTCTCCATCATCCTCTTGCAAGCAACTACTAAGCCTTACAGCTCACCTTGCCTGAGTTCTTTCTTTCTTTTAAACACTAATAAAATTTTCTTGGAACTTACATTAATCCATTCTTAAATTATCCTAGTATTGAGACAAGGAACGTTAAAAGGGGAACTTAATTTCCCTTAAATCAATTGCTGACTACAATCAGATATCTTGAATCTTATAGTGGCCTTCAAAAGCAGGAACTGCAATATGGGCATAGGGTTGTACACAAATAATTGCAGCAATCAGGAGGTAAACATGGAAGAATCAGGAGTTCTAGGCCAGCCTGGAATATGTGAGGCCTTATCTCAAAACACTCACATAAAAATAGGAAAGACTCCCACCCGGGGGGGTCCATCCCATAATCAGCCACCAAATGCAGACACTATTTATTGCATATGCCAGCAAGATTTTGGTGAAAGGACCCTGATATAGCTGTCTCTTGTGAGGCTATGCCAGCGCCTGGCAAATACAAAAGTGGATGCACACAGTCAGCTATTGAATGGAACACAGGGTCCCCAGTGGAGGAGCGAGAGAAAGTACCCAAGGAGGTGAAGAGGTCTGCAACCCTATAGGTAGAACAACAATATGAACTAATCAGTAACCCCAGAGCTCGTGTCTCTAGCTGCATATGTAGCAGAAGATGGTCTAGTTGGCCATCATTGGGAAGAGAGGCCCCTTGTTCTTGCAAACTTTATGTACCCCAGTACAGGGGAGCAGGGGGGGGGAGGGTATAGGGGACTTTTGGGATAGCATTTGAAATGTAAATGAAGAAAATATCTAATAAAAATTTTAAAAAAGAATAAACCTTCCACCCTTAAGACTCTGGCATCAGACATTTTTCCTCAGCAAAAATAAAAGCAATAAAGAAACCAAAGCAGAAAAGAAAAAAGAAAAAGAAAAAGAAACAGGAAAGACTAAAATACAGGAAACATCTACATTCTAACTTGTTTGCAATGTGAAAGTTATCTTCCATTTATAAGACTATAATTATTTTAAAATTTTTATATGAAATAAGACTCATCTTGCTGGCCTGCGGTGGCATATACCTTTAATCCCAGCACTATGGGGAGAAGAAGCAGGTGGGTCTCTGAGTTTGAGGTCAGCCTAATCTACAGAGTGAGTTCCAGAACAGCCAGGGCTACACAGAGAAACCCTGTCTTGATAAAACAAACAAACAAACAAACAAACAAACAAAAACAACAAGAACAAAAAGCTCATCTTACCTGTTTCCAACCACAGAAATAATGCCTAGATCTTGTGCCTATGCTTTTTATCTCCTTGGGAACCTAATTCAATTATCTCTCATCTTGCTCAAAACATTGCAGTCAAGTACAAGTGTATTGATCCATCCAAAAAGAAAAGACTACACAAAGGAAAAATGGAACAAAATGAGGAGTGGTGGGGGAAATGTTTAAGCCCCTTTCCAACTGAAATCACCACTCCAGTTCTCTTCCTTTCACCTCTGGGAAATCCTGAGTGATTTATTCAAAGCTTTTTGAGTAAAATCTGGTTTTGCTTCACACACTGAGGCTAGCCCACATAGTGTGAGAAATAGCATGCCACTTGCCAAAATCAGCCGTTTCCAGCCTCCTTCCTGCACCTGCACCTCCCTGTCTGATGAAGGCTTTGAGCTGTCTTTGTTTACTATATTACCTGCTATGCAGGTATTTGTTGCCTCCCTGTGTCCCTCTGTTAAAGAGCTTTGCTAAGGTTTTTTTTCCTCTGACAATCAAAGGACAACTATGCCCTTTGCATTTTCACTTCTAATGCTGATATTTCCCCCAGATACATTTCCATCTACTGACCTGCTGAGGTTCAAACCCACACATAGCATGTGTGGTCAGACATAAGCTTCTAGAACAGTGGTCCTCAACCTGTGGGTCATGGCTCCTTTAGGATCAGACATCAGATATCCTGCATCTCGGATATTTATATAACAACTCATAACAGTAGCCAGATTACAGTTATAAAGTAACAATAAAAGTAATTTTATGGTTGGGGGTCACCACAATATGAGGAACTGTATTAAAGGGCCATATCATTAGAAAGGTTGAAAACCACTCACGGTTCTAGAACATCTCACAGGGACCTCCAGTTATGTTTGCCATATTCAAAGTAACACATTGGTTATGATTCTTTCAAATTTTCCGTTGTCATGTATTCTGCCTTGAGGAAAGTATCCTGCATTTCAGCTGGAAGATGCATCCTCAGTGAAGATGGCAAGACTGGAGACTTGGCATTACTCAGCAGTTTAACCTTCCAGTTTGCTTCTAGATGATACCTGAAATGATGCTTTTTTTAGATAATACCTTTGACTGTTGCCTAACAGAGTACCTGGGAGTGTTCCATCTATTTCTCCTTATCTTTCACCAGTTTCTTGCTTAATTGCCCTCTGTGGGTCTGGACATCAACCTGATACCAGAATCTGTTAGAATAAACTGAAGAGTGTGAAATTCATTATGGAAAGGTCAAATTGTAGTCAGAGAAAAATGATGATGGAGATGAGAAAGAATAGCCTTAGGATTCAAAACAGATGACAACTTATTTCAAACTTTGTCTTAGTTTTCTTGGTCATAGAGTATAATGCCCAAACTAAAAATAAGGAAAAACAATGATGGCTAGGAACAAACATGGACTGAAAATATAAAGAAGGATGCAAATTTAAACATGACTGTTTTTCCATGTGGAAATTCTATTATAAATAGAATGTTTAACTGGTTAGAGCATTCAGGAGATACAAAAATCAAATGCTGTTTTTATCAGAACTGGTTCTACCTAACCAGCTAAATGGTGAAGAGCATAAACTTTGAGGCAGCTTAGAATGCCAGAGCCCTCCTGTATCTTCCCTGCCCAGGGACCACAATGGACAATCAATACTGAGGCAGCACTCAACATAGATATAGTCTATGCTTTGTTACTTAATGAGCCTAACCATGAAATCTCATTTTTAACACTTGAAAGCTCATGAATTTCCCCATAATAACTACTTACTGAATTTCTTTACTAATAGGACTTTACTTAATTGACAATAAATCGATCCTGCTTTTGTTTAAAAGAAGGAGAGAAAGAAACACTTAAAGCATCATAACTCCAGATTCCTAAATCCTAGTGCAAAATATAAATATAAACAACAAAGACAACATGCCTCCTCCAGATGTGAGTAACCCTATTGTATTAATTAGGCACTGTGAAAAGCAATGTAGCTGACACACAAAACAAGGACTTCAAAATGCCAATCACAAATATGTTCAGAGACCTTAAAGTGAATGTAAATAAATGCTTTAATAAAGACAATGAAAACAAAAAAACTGAATTAGAATAATGAAAACAATTCAAGACATGAAAGAAGACTTTAACAACGAAACAAAATTACTAGAGAAAACTCAAAGTACAATAAAACTAGAAATGAAAAACTCAAGATGACAACAGAAACCTCAATGGTAAGCCTCACAAACAGATTAAAAGGCACCAAGAAGAGATTTTCTGGTCTTGAAGATAAGGTAGCAGACATGAATAGCTCAGTCAAAAATAATGTTAATTGTTTTAAAATCTAGGTACAACAAAACATCCAGGAAATGTGGTACACTATGAAAAGATCAAACCTGTGAAAATAGTGATAAAGGAAAAAATAACTCAGGTCAAAGCCAGAAGAAAGAAAGAAAGAAAGAAAGAAAGAAAGAAAGAAAGAAAGAAAGAAAGAAAGGAGGGAGGGAGGGAGGGAGGGAGGGA
>NC_034598.1:949502-964635 GCF_900095145.1 Mus pahari | reverse complement strand
AGAGAGAGAGAGAGAGAGAGAGAGAGAGAGAGAGAGAGAGAGAGAGAGAGAGAACATAGGTGTGTGGACAGGGAAGTGGGGATCTGGAAGGAATTGGGAGAGAAGAGTACAATTTATATTTAAAGCACCTTTAAAAAATAAGTATCCCCCAAAATATATATCCTCTTCAAAGACATAATCAGTGTCAGATATATATTAGCAATCATTACTATTTCTAGAAAAAAATAAAATCAGGCAACTAAGAGGCACAGGGCACTTTATGGACCACCAAAAGTGCCATAATTCTCATATGCTATCGAGAATATTCCTCTAAATTGAAACATTTTCTCTAGGAGGGAAGAGAAATTCTAGAGACTCGGGAGTAGAACTATTCTCAAGGGCCCTTCCCACTTTCGGAGTAATAACCAACAGCTAGGAGAAGAGACTGAGCAGCTGAGCTTCAGAGCTTTCCTGGCCCTAAAGCCATCTGCAGAGAGCTCCAGGGTTTTAGTGTTCGTGAGTCATCACCACTGGTGCAGGGGACTGTTGAGTAATGCAGATGATGCTTTTGAGTCATCTTTGTCTGCCCCTGTAAGTAACCTCTCACCCACATTTGATTAGTTGCTATTAAAAATGGAACAAAACAGAACAAAACAAACAAAAAAAATAACAGCAACAACAAAAAAAAACAAGTGTTGGTTTGCCAAGTTTGACTTTGGGGTGTGTGTGTGTGTGTGTGTGTGTGTGTGTTCTCCTCAGGAAATATCTGTCACATAGTACAGTATTATCTCCCTCTACACACATAATAGAAAAGTCCACTCAAGGCCTCCAGTTCCTAAAACATTGCCAATATTGATATCCTAAGGTTCTGTGATCATGGGAAGGGCCCTAGTTTGTAGAGGAAAACATCTTTGACAGACATACTTTAAACCCCTTCAGCTCCTTGAGTCCTTTCTCTAGCTCCTTCACTGGGGACCTTGTGCTCAGTCCAATGGTAGGCTGTGAGGATCCACCTCTGTATTTGTCAGGCACTGCTGGAGCCTCTCCAGAGACAGCTATAACAGGATTCTGTCAGTAAGCACTTGTTGGCATCCACAAAAGTGTCTGGATTTGGTGATTCCAGTCCACCATCTGCACCCAGAGCTTGGTGCTGCTCTACAGCCCACTGTGCAATGAAAACACTTTAATGATTGCAAAGAGCTTTTAAAAACAAAAACAGTGGTCTTGCCTTTCAAGAGTGTTAGAAATTCTGATACCAAAAATATCAGGCACATTTCTCTTTCCCCGAACTCTGGCTTTGAAGTAGTAGATATGTACTGGCTGCGAGGCAGGAGGAAGGGGGAGAGATTTCCTCTTCCAGTTTTCACATGTCAGAGACTTCGGATGTCTGAAAGCAAGTCTGTGTGAGCCACAAAGGTTGGTAGTATTATTACCAAGTAGACTATGTACAAGTTTGTGTAAAATTCGATTCAGTGTCCCAAAGAGAATAGAAACAAGAATAAATCAAAAAGCAAAAAAAGAAACCTAGTATGTTTTAATGATTAGGGTTAATTTCATCCAGATATAAAACTTGCTAAACTCTGCAGTTTCATAGATAGGAAAGGGTTCAGTCTGCTGAGACTTAAAGGTAGAATGGAAATTTTAGTAGGGGTCTAGGTTCCTTGCCTGTGAAAGAATCCATGGGTGGTCATCAACACCCAGAACCTTGATCTAGCCTCCGTTCTTCTCTAACTTGAATGAGCATATGAACCACCTGGACATCTTGTAAAAGTAAATGCTGATTCCAGAGATCCGGGGTGAGCACTCCGGTGTCTGTACTTCCAGCACACAGGACTTGGGATGGAATTTTAAAATGGATGAGATGGCTAAGGAGAGAAGGGGGAAGATGTCGAAATCAATATCCGAGAGGCCAAGACTAGAACCCCTTACTTCTCTTTCCTGGCTAATGCTTTTATTGCAGTAATAGTAATTTACTTCACATTCTTCTAGATTTGCCACCAATCATACAACTTGAAGCACAGACTCTCCTCTCCTGTCATGGGTCTTCTACAAGACCCCTATAAAATTAAAATTATCTTAACCTAAAGAGAAAAACAGAAAATTGCTATAAGCTAGTCAGTATTTTCTTACTTAGAAGATATATAATAGGCTTATCTCTAATGCACAAACTTCCAAGAGTCTAGTCATTAGCAGTGATATCAGCAACAAAAACAGGTTCTTTATTTATACATACATGGTTTTATATGGAAACAAAGGGAAAAAAACCTATACTTAACTTCCCAGACTTACAATTTTCCAGTGCCCATGCCAAGCCATTGGGCAAGGCTCCAAGAGCGCCCCGGCTGAAGCCTTTCCTTGGACACTTGATGAACTAGCAATATACTAGGCATTTCTTCTTTTGAGGATGGACTATCTCTAAGTGGCCACGTTCAGATTTCTACTGCTTGAATTATTGTTTGAATGTTAGCATGTCCTTAAACACTTATTTTCATTAGATCCTTGATTTTTCAGAGTTCCACTTTTCTTATAAATTTCTAACACAGAAAGACAAGGTTAAAGAAATGTTGAACAGTAAATACTTTTAATACTTTAAACCTAATGAAAGGCTCTCTGGAATTCTTAGGTGTTGGCTACATGCCTGGGATTTTATTAGCTAAGTTTTTTTAATGATTAAAAAAAAAAAAAAAAACAAGGTTTATTTTGAAAAATGAACAGTCTGTTAAGCTGTGTTATGCAGCTTCCTGTGTAAGGCACAGCAATTCAAAGCCTGCCAGTTGCGTTGGGCCTTGAAAGTTGAAGCTGCTCATTTTGGGAAAGGAACAACATCTCCAGGGCTTAATGTGCCATAAAGAATAAGCAAAGTAAATGTTTATATGTAGTAAAAGATTGCTAATGGTGGTTTGCTTTTCCTGGTTTGCACATGTGTGTTTGTAAGCGTAGAAAACATGTGATATGTGCTCTTCTTTGTGAGAATGTTACAAGGTTTGCTGTGCATATACATGATTAAGATATGTTTCAGAATATAAAGCATTAGGTGGGTCTACAGAGATGCCTCAGTGGTAAAAGCACTGGTTGCTCTTCCAAAGGACCTGGGTTCACTTCCCAGCACCCACATGGCGGCTCATAACAGTCTGTAACTCCAGTTCCAAGGGATCTGACACCCTCACACAGGCATACATGCAGGCAAAACACCAATGCACACTTTAAAAAGGGAGGATTTAAAGCCTTAGGAATATATGTAAATTATACAAAAATGCACTCTACTATTCTAGACCTACATGGATAAAAGAGGGACCTGCTCTTTTATTTCATATGCTGAAATTTCATTGCCTAGATAGTTTCAGAGCCAATTAGAATTTTTCCCATGACAGAAACACTTAAATAGTAGTGTATCAAAAGCACTTGTGTATAATACATCTACCTTAGAAGATTAAGTCATCTAATGGCACAGTTGAAGGAAATGAACTCTGGTCACCACTATAAAGTGCTGGCCTTTTTACCTGCATCTATTTCCCTGGTTCTTGAAGCTTATCTCCTTTACTTCACTCCCTCAACAAATACCAACTGAGCTTCTGCAGTGTATTAGACATTGGGCTGCTGTTGTAAGCACAAAATTAAATAAAATGACCAAAATATCCTCTATATAAGGGACACCATCCCAAACCAAAAGTGTCACCAAATTAATACAGGGGTGATACTGATCGAGGAAAGGCACAAATCTGTTTAGAAGTAGCATCCCTCTTTGACTACCATTTCACCCTCTTTGAATTTCATTTGTTTTTATAATTTATTCAGTGCATGGTTATGAGATATTGCCTACTAGATGGAACTCACAGTACTTGTTCATTATGTAAACATAAAAAGATGGAATCTGTATTCTATGTAGAAGTTATAGACCATTAAAGAATAAATTATTTCTGAAACAACATTTATCTTTTTAAGAGCTTTGAAACTATCAAGTACTATTAAAAAGTTATAAAACTATGTTTTATACAACAGTCTTCATATTGGGGCCTAACTCAGCTTTTATCATCTCCAGAACTTGGAATAAAGTACTGGAAAAATTATTCTCAAATGAATATCTGTTGAGTTATTAAACTCTGAATGTGAGGATGGGACTGAGAATCATAAATACTTAAAAATTAAAATATTATAACAAAAATTGTAAAATTTAGAGGGAATACATTTGTGAACAAATATAATCTACCGAAACTGAACCATGGAATCTAGGAAAACCTGAACAGAGCAATAATGAGGAATGGAATTAAATTGATAATAAAAAGTCTTTCCAAAGAAGATCCTAAGTCCATATGGCTTCAGCTCTGAGTTCTAGGAAACAATTTAAGAACCTATACTAGGTTAGGAGTATTCTCCAGTGACACAACACTTGTCCTTTGTGCAGGAGGCCATGGGTTCAATGTTCACCACAATGAAAGCAAACCAAAAGCCTAAAGAAATAACCAGTCTATCTCAGAATATTTCAAAAGCATTACAGGAAGTTAATATTTCCAAATTCATTCTGAGGCTAACATTAATCTAATATGAAAACAAGTTAAGAACATAACAAAACAAGAAAGCTACAAGACTAGGTTTATAGCTCCATGGTAGCATAGATAAGACTCTGGGGTCATTCCTTTGTTGGAGAGAGATAGAGAGATAGAGAGAGAGAGACAGAGACAGAGACAGAGAGAAAGAGAGAATTAGAGAGAAATACAGAGAGACTAAGAACAATCCGTGACTTACAATGATGCAATAATCTTAGCTAGAACACAGGTAAACAAACCATAGCATGTTATACATCAAAGAGATTACACAAAATAGTCTAACAGGATTCACCTCAGAGATGTAACACACCAATCAACAAACATATAAACATATATTAACATAATGAAGGATGAAATCAGCATCAGCTCGATGGGCACAAAAACCTCATTCAATGAATTTCAATATCCCTTCATAATTAAAATCAACAAGGTGGGTTTACAAGGAACAAATAACATATGACAAACTCTCTAGTTATAATGAATGGTGACTAGGGAAAAGCTGAACTAGGTCCTCAAAGGGACAGAAACAAGAACATGGTGACCACATTCACCATTCTTACTTATCACAGAATTAGAAGTCATAGCCAAAGCAGTGGGACAAGAGAAAAATTAAAAGCATCTAAATGAGAAAGAAAGTAAAATTGTAACACTGTGCCTGTTTTATACATTGAAAACCCCAAAGGTTCTGGAGAAACCTGCCAGAAATAAACTATAAAGTCAATATTCAGTAATATCGCAAGACACAAACTCAAAATACAACATTAGCATCATTTTGTACAGTTTTACACCAGTGGTGAGCTTGCTGATAAGGAAATCAAAAAAAAGCAATCTAGTTCACAAGAGCTACAAAATAAATAAAAAAGTCTTTGTCTAGCAATAAATTTTACCAAAATAGTAAAGGATCTGTACAATAAGAATTACAAACCACTGATGAAAATGTTGAAGAAAAAAGTAGAAATGATACAAGATTCATACATTGAAATAATCAGTATTATTAAATTTTCACATTACCTAAGAGATTTATAGTCACTTTGCCAATGTGACTAATTGTCATTTGGTTATAACAAATTGCCAGAGGAATTCTTCACATAGAATTTCATAGGAAAACAATTAGAAAGCTTACATGGAAAAACAAAATATTCCAAGTAGCCAAAACAATCTTAATCAGAAAAAACAAAACTAGAAATATCACATCTAACTTTAGAACACATAATAAAACTATAGTAAGCAAAGCAGTATGGCATTGGTGTAAAACAATGAAGTAGAATAGAGAGCCCAGAAAATTACCTCTATTATAGCCAACTCATCTTTAATACCTTCACCAAAAGCATAAGAATAAATAAAAAATAAAAAAATACAATATATATATATATGGATCAAAGACCTAAAACTGCTCGAAGAAAATCATTAGAAACTATAAATCCACCAGAATCCACCAGAAATATAAACAGAGAAGAATACTTTCATGACATCACTATCAGCAGTGAATCTTTGAATAAGATTTCTAAATCACTGACAACAAAAGCAAAACTAGACACATGGAATTGTATTAAACCAAGAAAAATCTTAAAGCAGATTACCAACATAGTAAAGACAAAGCCTACAGAATGGAAGAAAATATTCCTAGATGTTCACTTGATAGGTGATTACTTCCAGAATGCACCAGAAACACTGCATGAATAAATCAACAATAAACACTGAATAATCTAATTTAAAAATGAGTAGTTACTTGACTTTTTATAGAGCTCTTTCTAGGAAAAATAAGGAAATAGTATGAATAGATAGTTCTCAAAAAAAGATATACACAAATCAAGAAGTATGAAAAATGTTCAACACCAGTAATGATCAGGAAAACATAAACCAAAATTCCAGTGCAACATCATCTCACTGAAGCTACATGGTTGAGTCAGTAAGCCAAAAAATAAAATACAATAAATGCCACAAATGTGTCAAATGAATGTGGTGGGGTATGCATTGTGTCAAAAAGGATGTGATGGAGTATACATTGTGTTGATAATGATTGATGGAATATACAGTGTGTTGAAAAGATTGTGATGGGGTATAGATTGGAAGAGCCAGTGTAGACAACAGTGTGGGTGCTCCACAAAGACTAAATTTAGAGGTAGCTCGCCTACTCTCATTGCTCAAAAGTATACTATGAGCAAATCACAGAGATCCATACATCCTACACTTATTCCAGAGTTATTCACAACAACCACGATTTGGGACCAACACAGTGCTTATCAATGATCAAAAAACCATATGTATACCAAAACTATTTTTCAGGCACAAAAAAATAATGAAATAAACAGCAGTGTGACTAAAAGACTTTATGTTAAATACAACAAAAACAGGTAGCTCACTGAAAGGCAATACCACATCTTTTTGTTCAAACACAGAAGCTTGAAAGGTAGATTTTTACAGAAATAGTGTGAGAGAGATCATCAGAGAAAATTAGAGTAGGGGGAAGGGAGGTTGAAAAATGGATACCAGCTGTGGCTAAGCAGGAGGAGGGAAAGTAAATGTAATGCACAGCATGGAGAGTTGACTGTGATCACAGCAATTTACTATTGCATGTTTTCCAAAAAAGCTGAAGGAATGAGGTTGTCCACATAGAGGCACTGAAAGAGTATTGATGCTCAGGAGTTGATACTCTGGTGTGGTCATATATGTGTCCTGGATTGTCACATTTTGCCCCATTCAGGTTGTTATTATTATATAAGTGAAAATATTTTTTTAATAAAAAGATTCATCTGACTTACTAGGTGTGATATACATTATCATTGTTCAGAGTACTTCCAGTTTCCCCCCTTTCAAGGCAGAGTTATTATTTCTGTTTGTGAAAGGCAACATGGCCATGTGATTTGCTTTGGCCAGTGAAATGTAATTAGAACAGATGCCTATCACTTTGAGGTAAAAGCCTTGCAGAGGAAGGCAATGTGCGCTTGAATGTGTTTCCTTTTCCTTCCATGAATGATGGCAGCGTCCTAGGAAAGAGTGATGTATTCATCTGCATCCATGATTAAACAGAGCCTGAGAGGCCCCTCTAAAAGATCAGTGACTTAATCAAGTTATAACCTGTTTTTATACTTATAGATTTATGGGTTAATTTTGAAGGAGTTGAACCTAACACTGCCGATGATGTAGATAAGGTTAGATATCAGTCATAAATAAGGCGAAAAATAGTTTTGCATTTTAAATAAACTGATGATTCTGGTTAGGTTGGTGTTTCCTACATCTCTGCAAAAGGCAAAGGGCACCTCTGCGAAATGAAGTACCCCTATAAAGTTGGGCCTAAAATGGAATCTATTTGTCATGAGGAAGTTCATTAGGAATTACAGAAGGATCTTGTATGATTAGCAAATACTGAAAAAAGAAGAGTTGCATAAAAGTAGCATATCGATGTGTCTTTAATTCATTCTGATATTAATTACCAGATATTTCTGTGGAACTTTGGTAAAAATGAGAACAGGACATACTCCAGCATTATTAGGATGAGAATTATGAACCAACTGGTAATATCTATTTTTCCTTTTCAGAGTTTTTCTTCATTAAGCAACTTTTGGACTCTGTGTTAGATTTCTGAAAGATATATGAGTACTTCCTAGTGTGTGTTTGTTATAGCAATTAATGATTTAAAGTTGTGTTAGATATTAACTTGTGAATTTTGTCTGGAATATATTTTATAAACATCATAATCTCTAGCCAATCTAATTTTCACTAAATTCTAACTGCGTATGACTAAGGATCAGTCCCTGCATCAGGACGGATCCTACTAAAGCACTAACACTGTGGGACACTAGGTTTGAAACAGTTATCAGCCTTATGTGGCATGACATTTTGTGGGGAAACACACCATGTAAGACCATGTAAATGTCCCTACTAATTCAGCCAAAATGTGGAACCAGTTTAATTATGGAAAAACATGTACAAAAGTAGGTTTTTACTTAGACATGGAATAGAAATTATTAAATATTAAAAGCAACAATTTCTTGTCACTATAATAGCATGGGAAGGAAATAATATTTCTAGCCAGGCATGGCAGTGAATGCCTGTACTCACAACACTGGATAGCTGAAGACAGATGAATTCATAGTTCCAGGTCTTCCTTGGGGACATAGAGTTCAGGCTAATATGGTCTTGATGAGAACCTGTCTCCAAACAAAGAAAAAATTATATTGACCAGTGCTAGTTTAACATTTAGCATTATAATAAAAAATGCTATTATAAACATTAGACTTATTACTACTATATTTCATGGTTTATGAGAAATATATTATTTCTGCCTTATATGAATTGCAAACTTAAACACTTAGATGTAATTGTATTATACTCAAAATTCTATCTTTTTCAATTAAATCTGCTTCTAATTTTATGCTTACAACTTCAAGAATGAAGCAAGAATTTCTGTTAGAGGAATTTTGCATACAATAAAGCTAAGTAAAAAAATATCTGTTCTCTTCAGCAGTGTGTCTCGGTGCCCATTCCTGAGTATGCTGGACAAATTTCAAAACAGAAAATTACAGCCAATTATTTACAAATTGTAACTGGAAATAGAAAGATATATTGAACGTATCAGGAACCAAAATACATCAATGCATGACAATAATAAATAAATAAAGTTAACAGAAATCATCACCAAAAACATTAAATCACAAAAGCACTAAACAAATAAAAGATGAGAAGGGGAGCAAAGATAACTGATCACCACTTAAAAATTTTTTCAAGAATAAGACAGCTCGTAGCTTATTTTCTTTGTATATAATTCTATGTAGCAAACAATCTTTCAATGCATGCTGTAATATTTATACTGCACTTTTCCACCTAATGTGTTTATAAATATTAATCAATTCCCTCCACAACAGTATGACATAGCTAAGAATTATTCAGAGTTGACAGACTGAATGCTTAAAATTACATTTGGCTAAGATGTCAAGGACATGAGGAAATTACCAAGAATGCTAACAACAGAGTCCAAAGTCTGGGCTCCTGCCTGCCACCACAGGGGTGAAGCTGTCTGAGAATCTTCTCTCTGTCTTCTGTCTCTGTCCCTTTCCTCCACACCAACACACAAGGAGCCAGGAGCAGAGCACTGGCTGTACACTAGACCTACCTGGTCAATAGAGCATTTGTGGAGGATTTGTACATAGGCATCCAGCTTCTCCTTAGGGAAGATCAGCAGCATTTCAAACCAACTATTCATTGATTTAATGTACAAGATCCTTCTCTAGATTTGCCTATAACAAATTAGAGTTTAAAAAATAATATTGTTACATTCTGAAAAAGCAAAATTCAGAAGATTGAGGTTGACCTAAATGAACTCTTGAAGACAGGTAACTTTATTTACATGCTAGCAGGCTTACAATTTGTATGTGTCATGATAAACAGCATACTTATGAGAGAACAGAGGGTTTCAGTGTTAAAACTGGGTAAATTCCAGGCAAATTCAAATGGCTGGCTACTGTACGTAGCTCTGGGAAATAAGAAATGTAACTTTATATAACTGGTGACATGAAACCCACCAATTGTGTTTTCTCAAGTATTTAGATACACATGACTCAAAATTAACTTTGAGCTAAATACTTGAAGTAATATATGTGTGTATATACATATATGAGCATATTTATGTATATTAGCTGGTTTCATATACAAAAACTTCCTGTATAATATTAAACCTTCCATGAGTTAGGGCTGTCCTTCATCTCTCCACTTCTATGAGTTCTGTTTTAAAAAATTCAACCAAGTACCAATATCATCTGATTCTATTCTTCGTGTCTCTGAACCCTTTTCTACTTCATTAAGAGAGACTGTCTGTCTCTAACATACCAGCAGCAGCTGGTTTCTCCACTGTGAAGCAAGGAGTCAGCTCTGGGCTGGTCCTCTAGATGTTACATTCCCCATATCTGCTTCCTATCATCGAGGTGTTTGAGTTGTCTCCTCTTGATCCTATTATCTTCAATTTCTCTTCTGCCAAAATAAGGAAAAGAAAAGAATCTATGCCTTAAAGATTGTTGGTACAATTAAGTACAATGCTTTTAAAGGATAACACAAAATTAATGTTTTTATTTTCGTCTCCTTTGAACATTTGGGGATTGTTTGGGAACTTCTTTTTGGGGGGACCTAGATATTAATCTTTTTCTCTACCTTTGACAATTAGAGACGTGCCCCCACCTTCAGATAAAGAGAAACGAAAAAAAATAATACAATGATATTAGTATCATTTGCCAGCTCTCTACCATTAGCAAGTGACTTTACATCTGAGTCTCAGGAAGACTCATTTATGACATATGAACAATAATCTCAAATGTTTTAAAATATTTATTCCTGTGTATATATGTGTTTTGCCTGTATCTATGTGTGTGCATTGCGTGTGTGCATTATGCATGCACCTTGTGGCTGTAGAAGCTAAAAGAGGGTGTCAGAGTCCCTGGCACTGGAGTTACAGACAGTTGTAAGCTGCCATGTGGGTGTTAAGAATTGAGTTCAGGTTCTAGGAACTGAACCCAGGTGCTGGAAATTGAGCCCAGGTCCTGTAAAAGAATAACAAGTACAATTAATTACTGAGTCATCTTTCCAGTCTCAACAATCCCAAATATTTTAAGCAAAATACATTGCACTAGCTATTTTTCTATTGCTATGAATAAACAAGATGACCAAGGTAACCTAGGGAAGAATGAGTTAATTTGGGCTTACAGTTACATAGGGAGACTGAAATGATACACACAAGATAATTATTGACAGCCATGCTGATCAAGCTAACTAAAAGTTTTAAGCCCTTTTTATTAATGGCCAGACACAGAGTGGGCTTGTCTCACTGAAAAATCTCAAGCTCAGTTTTTAAAGGTAAAACCCACAAAGACCATAATTTACATCAAAGTTAGATGAGGGTCAAAGTAACCTTGAAATGCTCATTCCTGGCAGAGTAATTATTTTAGACATAATATGACATGCCAATTATTTTTGACATAAATTTTCTATTTATTTTAGATTAATTACTTTTGTTAGTACATCTGGATCAGGCTCAAGACCATGGAAATCTCAAATGTGTTGCCAAAACAACCATGACAATGGGGGGATGGAGGGATGAGGGGGGTGCTAGTCTTGAGAACGGTCTAAGCAAACACAAAATGGAGTCAGAAGGAGATGATGTTATGTTAGTCATTTCAAGCAGTCCATGGCAATGATGCCAAGGACAGGATGGAGCAGGAAGCAGGCATGTTACCAGGAACAGCAAGCTGGGAGCTCACATCTTTTTCTTTTAATTATTTTATTAGATATTTTCTTCATTTACATTTCAAATGCTATCCCAAAATTCCCCTATACCCTCCTCCTGCCCTACTCCCCTACTGACCAACTCCCACTTCTTGGCCTTGGCATTCCCCTGTACTGGGGCATATAAAGTTTGCAAGACTAAGGGGCCTCTCTTTCCAATGATGGCCGATTAGGCCATCTTCTGCTACATATGCAGCTAGAGACACAAACTCAGGAGGTACTGATTAGTTCATATTGTTGTTCCACCTATAGGGTTGCAGACCCCTTCAGCTCCTTGGGTACTTTCTCTAGCCCCTCCATTGGGGGCCCTGTGTTCNATCCNATAGATGACTGTGAGCATCCACTTCTGCATTTGCCAGCTACTAACATAGCATTACAGGGGACAGCTATATCAGGGTCCTTTCAGAAAAATCTTGCTGGCATATGCAACACTGTCTGCGTTTGGTGGCTGATTATGGGATAGACCCCAGTCTCTGGATGGTCCATCCTTTCATCTTAGCTCCAAACTTTGTCTCTGCAACTCCTTCCATGGGTATTTTATTCCCTATTTTAGGGAGGAATGAAGTATCCATGTGTTGGTCTTCTTTCTTCTTGACTTTCTTGTGTTTTGGACATTGTATTTTGGGTATTCTAGGTTTCTGGGCTAATATCCACTTATCAGTGAGTGCATATCAAGTAACTTCTTTTGTGATTGGGTTACCTCACTCAGGATGATATCCTCCAGATACATACATTTGCCAAAGAATTTCATAAATTCATTGTTTTTAATCGCTGAGTAGTACTCCATTGTGTAAATGGTCCAACTGGTAGTAAGGACACATGCTCCACTACGTTCATAGCAGCACTATTTATAATAGCCAGAAGCTGAAAAAAACCCAGATGTCCCTCAACAGAGGAATGAATACAGAAAATGTGGTACATTCACACAATAGAGTACTACTCAGCTATTAAAAACAATGAATTTATGAAATTCTTAGGGAGCTCACATCTTAAGCAACAAGCACAAAGCAGAGGGAGAAAGATAGTTGTCATTAAAATTTGAAAGCCTCCCGCTTTAATGAGGCCACACCTCCTAAGCCTCCACAAATAGCACCAGCTCCAGCAGTCCCCTTCCAGGGCTCACACATCCCTAAGACTTTGGCAAACTTTTCTCATTTAGACTACCACGGGTGTCTTTATCACTCTTTACCAGTTTTGTAGTTGATGATGATGATGATTTGTTTGTTGTTTGTTTGTTTTGGAGCAGGGTCTCTCACTGAACTCAGAACTCACTTGGAGTCCAGCAAGACTAGACGAGTGGTCAATGAGCCCCAGAGACCCTTGTCTCTACTTTCCCAAATCGATTCGGTGAATGCTCTACAGTCCTTTTCCAATATGTAAAAGAAAGATACATGCTCAAGCATATATGTGAATATGAAATTTTAGATTTAAACATGCAAATACTCCTTTTACGTTGGGGGTTACAGGCATAGAAAGAACACCATGCCCAGTT
This sequence comes from Mus pahari, assembly GCF_900095145.1. Classification (NCBI taxonomy): domain Eukaryota; kingdom Metazoa; phylum Chordata; class Mammalia; order Rodentia; family Muridae; genus Mus; species Mus pahari. Next base: position 951,348 of record NC_034598.1, on the reverse strand, counting down.
TCTTATGTGTGTTCAGAGAATCAAATGTCAGCGTCTCATGCTTTCATAGCAAGCACGTTAACAAGTGAGCCATCTTCTAAGATTTTAAATCAACTCTCACCTGTTTTTCTCGGTCCACTGTAGTACTGTGATCTGGCTGCAAAATGGTGACAGAAAAGACAGTGTTTATACTTTTGTTGCCCTGTGGGTTTTCTATAAATTAAAATACTACTGCTACTAGTACTACTATTACTACTATTAATAATAACCATAAAATGTCTTTTACTTTTCTGGTTATTTTTATCTGAACTTCTCATTAAAAAAAAAAAAAAAAGATGTTGGGAGGATCAAGAAAAGGAGGGTCATGCTAATAATGTAAATTAATTTTAATATGTTGCATCTGCACTTTAAAAAACTTATCTCCCAATTTGTATATTTTCCAGTCGCTTAAGGATAATTCCAAACCATCCATATATTCCCATTTTTCTATCACAAAAGGAATAAAAACAAGAATTTTCGGTGATTTCCACATTTAAATTAAGGTATAAAAGGCAACTTAACATCCCATTTTATGTGTTTTAGTGTGAAGTACTGTGACTCACCTTATCATATGACAGATAACCAAGGCTCAGGCTTTGATTAATCCAGGACCCAGGATTCAAGGTAAGGGATATTCCAAGGTGCCTCATGCAGAAAAATGCTTTAAGTCTCCATGATACTGTTGGTGAAAGTCTTTCCCCTGGAGCTCTCATGCCAATGAACTTAATCCCTTAGATTTCAGAGCTCCTTGGATACCCAGGGTTGCTTTTCCCTTTGTGGAGACTACCTCTTCTTCATCATACACCCTATGAAACATCGCAGTTCAACCCTGTAGCTTACCAGCCAAGTCACTCACCTTAAAGCTAACGTGGAAGCAAACGCTTAAGTCTGGCGCCTTAGACCACTCAGGCATCCTAAGAACCCTGATATAGCTGTCTCCTGTGAGTGCCTGGCAAATACAGAAGTGGATGCTCACAGTCATCTATTGGATGGAACACAGGGCCCCCAATGAAAGAGCTAGAGAAATTACCCAAGAAGAAGCAGAGCCCAGCTTCATTTACATGACAGTTGTGAGTGCCCAGAGAAAAAAGTAGAATCCCAGATGTCTTGTGATTTATTCTCAGAACTTTTAAAATATCACTTTCTGTAGCCTACTCTCAGCCAAATCACAAGACTAGATCCAATTTTTTAAACTAGAAGAACAAGATATCTCTCAGTAAGAAGGGTGGCAGAGTTATAGTGGACATGGAAACAGAAAGAAAGAGTAATGGCTATTTTTTGAAAATCTACCATTACCAGTAGTATATTTTACTTTTGCTTTTGCTTTTGCTTTTGCTTTGGTTCTTGGTTTTGTTTTTGTTTTTAGTGGAGGAAGAAGTTAGGAAAAAATATAGAAATTAAGGATCTGTCAATGAAGTGATTATAATGATTTCCATGAATATTTAAAAAGTGAGAACATAATAACAGTGAAAAATGATGTTTTTGAGGTAAGAATCATGATATTACAGACATCACTGGCTTCAAAGTATAGTAGAATACTTGAAAATATGGAAAAATAAAAGAATATTGAGATAAATTGGTTTTCAGAGACACTGAAATTGATAGAGGAGAAAGTGGGGGAAAACGTCGAAGATATGGACACAGGGAAAAAATTTCTCAACAGAAAACCAATGGGTTGTGCTGTAAAATCAAGAATTGACAAATGGGACCTCATAAAATTGCAAAGCTTCTGTAAGGCAAAAGACANTGTCAACAAGACAAAAAGGCCACCAACAGATTGGGAAAGGATTTTTACCAATCCTAAATCTGATAGAGGACTAATATCCAA
>NC_034598.1:944943-947947 GCF_900095145.1 Mus pahari | reverse complement strand
AAAATAGAGTTACAAGAAAACACAACAGAACATGTGAAGGAAATGTACAAAACCATTCAAGATCTAAATATATACTAGAAACAATAAAGTCATCACAGAGGGAGACAACCCAGGATTTAGAAAACCTAGGAAAGATGTCAGGAGTCATAGATGCAAGCATAACCAACAGAATACAAGAGATAGAAGAGAAAATCTCAGGTGCAGAAGATTCATTCCAAAGAAAACATTGACACGACAATGAAAGAAATCGCAAAAATCAAAAGACTCCTAAGCCAAGACATCCAGGTAATTCATTACACAATGAGAAGACCAAACCTAAGGATAATAGGTATAGAAGAATGTGAAGATTCCCAACTTAAAGGGCCGGTAAATATCTTCAACAAAATTATAGAAGAAAGCTTCCCTAACCTTAAGAAAATGATACCCATGAACATACCAGAAGCCTACAGAACTCCAAATAGACTAAACCAGAACAGAAATTCCTCCTGTGACATAATAATCAAAACACCAAATGCACTAATCAAACAAAGAATTTTAAAACAGTAAGGAAAAAAGATCAAGTAATATACAAAAGTAGACCTATTAGAATTGCACTAGACTTCTCACCAGCGACTATGAAAGCTGGAAGATCCTGGGCAGATGTCATACAGACCCTAAGAGAACACAAATGTCAGCCCAAGCTACTATACCCAGCAAAACTCTCAATCACCATGGATGGAGAAAATAAGATATTATATGACAAATCCAAATGTATACAATATCTTTCCACAAATCCAGTGCTACAAAGGATAATAGATGGAAAACACCAACACAAGGAGTGAAACTGCACCTTAGAAGGAAGAAAGTCATCTTTCAACAAACCAACACAAACATAATTCCACCTCTAACAAGAAAATTGACAGGAAGTAACAACCACTTTTCCTTAATATTAAAATTAATAGTACAAACATATCCTCATCAATTGAAATTCAAAAATATGAGGAATTAGAAATCTTTCATCTGTCATCCTATGGTCACTCTAATTTGGTAATGGGAGTTTAGGTCCAATATTGTATAATCCATATACACTTTCTGCTTGTTTGTACATGACAAGGTCTTGCTGTGTTCCACATAATGTTCTTGAAATCATGCTTCTCCTATCTAAGCCTCTTTATTAGTAGGATTGTTTATTTGATGTTTTTACACTATAGTATGGTTTTCTGAACAGCTTATGTATTTCAAAGTTATTTCTACAACCAAAGGAAATGTAGACAATTAATTTGGGAGGTGGCTTGTAAGACATTATGAAAGAGTGAGACTGAAGACTTTGCTTGATATTTATAATTATTTTATCAATTTTTCAGAAGAGGATTTGATAAGTAAATCTTATTCTGAGATGAATGCTTTTTAAAAGCATCATAGCCAATGAACCAGAATCTTACCTGTGCCACCCTCCAAGAAGAACCATTGAAACAGTTGATGAATGACTTCATGGATAGACCATCTTAATACACTCACCTTTTCTTAAATGAATTTAACCTGTTCCCTGTGGGCTGAAAATGATGACAATCACTCAAGTCAAACAGCTTTGATTGTAGAAGGGAATCTGTATCCAAAAATCATGCTTACAATTCAATACTTGGTGCAGCATAACTGTCAACTCTTAGCTTATCTACTATGGAGGTAAAATCCTTTCATGATGTGAGGGACATTCAAATACAGCCTTATTACAATGAACTCCAATGTCCAAAAATTGTTCTTATTTTGTGTTTGTACCACAGTAAGAACCAAGATTTTAAGCTCTAATAAAAACAAAACAAAGAAACAAAAAAAAAGATAAATTGGTTTTGATACTATGGAGGAAGTAGAAATTGGGATGTTGATGTTTACATTGCTTATCTGGTTAGTTTCCAGTGGGTAACTGAGGTAGTATGGACAGCAAGATCATTATAAATGAAGAATTAAAGGAACTGAGAGGTAAGGATATTGGAATCATCAAAAATCAAGTATGTGAAGTAGCATGATGGTTAGTTTTAAATATCAACTTACCAGGACTTAGAATCAACTGAGAAGAGAGCCTAAATTAAGGGTTTGTCTAGATCAAGGTTTGTGGGAATGTCTATGGGAAATAAATTTCAGTAAAGGTTAATACAGGAGGATTCATTGTGGGCAGCACCATTCCCTAGGCAATAGATTTTATATATAAGACAGGAAAAAGACAGATGATAGCTAGAAGCAAGTGGCAAACAGGTAGCATGGGTATGTTTAATTTTTCACTGCTCTTGACTGTGGATGTTCATGCCTTGACTTTCCCTCAATGATAGACCACAGTCTGGAATTACAAGCTGAATTTAATTACTGTCTAAGTTGATTTTGATGGGGTATTTTGTCATAACAACAGAAATGAAACTAGAACAGATTTTAAAAATTATAATGAAAAGATGCCGCAGACGGACTTTTCTGGGGTCCCTGATCTGCGGGGAACGGGTCTCTGGTTGCAGATGAGCGAGGATTCAGCAAATGTCGGGTGACAAACAAGAGAGTGTGGTATCTGAATATGAATTGTCAAATTGAGCATCAGACTATTTATACAGAAGAAAATAGGAAAGTAAGTACACAAAACAGAGGAATGCAAACCTGGAAGGGCTGGCAGGAACCAACTGGGATAACATTCAATGTTAACAACTGGGATCAAAAACAGCTCCACCTAAAGACAGTTCAAAGTCAGTAGCTGGGGGCAAGGGTTTCATGCCCTTGCCAAAGATCCTATAGTCCACCTTCCCCCTAGGCCATTGTAATGCTTGTGTATGGGTATAACTCAGCTACCTATGGTTCTAAGTATCTACCCTGGCTCCTCTTTAGATCACAAACTTTCTTCTTCCTAGAGAGTGATAAATTCCTATGTAGGGCAGAGACTAGCTGCCTAGACCCAAGGGTCACCTCAAGGACTGATTACCCAGGATCTGATATGGCTATGTATTAAGGGAAAGCACATGGATCTGTTTTCCAACTAAAGCAAGGACAT
>NC_034598.1:935744-944932 GCF_900095145.1 Mus pahari | reverse complement strand
CCTAATCGGCCATCACTGGGAAGAGAGGCCCCTTGGTCTTGCAAACTTTATATGACCCAGCACAGGGGAAGGCCAGGGCCAAGAAGTGGGAATGGGTGGGTAAGGGAGCAGGGGTTCTGAGGGGGGGAGTATAGCAAACTTTCGGGATAGCATTTGAAATGTAAATAAAGAAAATAATAATAATAATAATAAAAGGAAAAATATGTATGTATTTATCTCTTTTGTATTAAGAACGTCGATAGAGCATTCATCCAATTGTCAGCAACAGTTACCACTGAAAGCAAGAATGATAAATGTATAAAACAGTGAAAGAGGATTTTCGTATTCATTTTTTTCTCTTTTTGTATCTCCTGAAATGCCTACTATGCATAAACAAGTTTTTTATTTTTTTTAAGCTCAAATTAAAAAGTAGAAAAGCTTTGCAGAAAGTGTCCGACATTAGGCTCAGAGTAGAACTCAGTATATTTTGCATATTTTCCATGTTTTAGTAATGTAGTAATGAAGTCATTTTCTAATGTTCTTTTCTAAATTAATTGATTGTATTTATGTGTACAAGTGTATTGCCTGCATTTATGCCTGTGCACCAGGTATGTGTAGTACCCAGGCTAGCCAGGATAGGCCATTGGATCCCCTGGACTGGGGTTGCAGATGGCTGTGAGCCCCTGTGTGGGTCCTGGGAATTGAACCAAGGTTCTTTTGAAGAGAAGCCAATGCTCTTAACTGCTAAGCCTTCTTTCCAGCTTCTTCTAATGTTCTAAATATGATTTCTTCTAAATAGAAAGAGCTCAATAATATTTATTATTACTCCACTCATTGATGAGCCCCACTATAACCATTGGGACTTTCTTTGCCAGCATTAGATAACGACACAGAGATTTATATTTATCTATGAATGCTTAGACTTATAAATTAAGCTTGTTCCCAACTTTCTTACAAATTAATTAACCCATTCGTACTAATCTAAGTTCTGTCTTGTGGCTCATTAGTTACTTCCACTTCAGTCCAGGCCTGTTTTTTCTACTGCATCTGGCTGGCACATTCTTTCACCTCTGACCCTTGCCCAGAGTTCCTACCTCTGCTGGAAGTCCTGCCTAGTCTCTCCTCCTTTGCTATAGGCCCTCAGCTTTTTATTAAAACAATCAGGGGGTGAGTTTACAAAATATGAGGCAGGTGCTGAATACTTGGAATAACAATACCAAAGTCCTAGTCTGCATTCTACTCTCTGCCCCCACTCCATCCTTCACAGAAATTAGCATTTGAATGATTGTAAAGACAATCTTTACACAGTGCAAAAAGATCACCCTAGTACCCCACCTCCATGCATTTCAGTGCGATTGAGGGAAACTGTGTGTCACAGAGAGACAGACAAAAAAAAAAAAAAAAAAAAAATGAACACAAGAATTCTGTGGCTCTTACATGTGCCCCTTAGATTGATCTCAAATTTGATGGGAAAGGGAGAAAATGAACATATTTGTATTTGCCTGTCGAATTTCTAGAACATGACTAGAAATTCTGCATGTATTGATGCCAGCTATAAACAGTTTTTATTCAACCATTCTCTTCAAGAACTAGCTGATGATCAAATGAAGATCTCTTTTTTGCATATGTTCTTAACAACAAGAATAAATTACTGAAGTGCAAAAGAACTATTAGGAAGAGTCTTTGTAGCAATGAAGCCAGTTTAACCAGATTGTATCATCCACACAGGGACAAATGCATTCAAAGAAACTAATGGAATACTATGAGACATGATTAAATATATAAACCTAAGTTCATAAAATATTTATTTTTCCTATGACAAGTACAATTTTAAAATTAAGTGAATTATTGTGTTCCAAATATGTTAGCATCAGCCATCTTAATATTATCTATGTGAGTTCTTGATATTAAATGAATAGTTAGTAGCTGCTGCACTTATACTAGTACTTAACAGAATGAAAAATTAATGGTTGTCAAAACACTGCCTGCTTTATGGCTCTAAGCAATTAAAACCCTTATTGTTTGTGACAGGTAATCCTCAGTTGATTACTAGAAACATAGATCTTGGAGCTTCTGCAAAATATGGTTTTTCTTACCCTAAGTAATAGGTTTTGTTTTGCAGCCATTCTAGACTCACAATGGATAAGACAGAAATAAAGAAATGGCCATTATTTCATCCAATAAGCAGCATGAACCAGGCTGTACAGCTAGTCACTGAAGTACAAAGATGAATGACGAAAAATACCTAGTTCAAAATAACTTACAGTTGATAGAGAAAGCTATCATAAAAGTATGTGCTAATTTAATAACTTAGAAGTAGTGACATCTTCAGGTTCTCACAGCTAAACCTGACTTAAGTCTAAGAGTAACAAGATAGATGAAAATAAAGGAATTAAAACAAGATGGGATGGGATGTGAAGACCACATAACATTGAGCATAGACGACTGGCCAGGCTGTTTGGTTCTTCTATTTTATTAATTTGAATATAAGTATCTGTTTGTTCATGTTCACATGTGTAAACCTGTATGTGGAGGCCAAAGATTAATGTCTAGTGTCTTCCTCTCTCTATCATTCACTGAACTTGGAGTTCACTGACTGACCAGATTAACTAGCTAGTGTCAGGGACCTCCCTGTCTGTCTCCCTAGTATTTGGATTGCAGGCACCACACTTGGCTTTTTATGTGGGTGCTTGGGGTCTGAATGTAGGTTTTTATGTTTGATTAGCTGACATTTCACCCATGTGTCAGCTGCACAACCTTTTTCTTACTATGTTTTCTGGGTAATATTTTAATAGGTCTGTCAAATCATGTAGCACTTTCTCCTTGAACTACAGGCTCTTCTATGTAAGTTGCCATGTTGCCTGCTGTTATATTCTAGTACTTCTCATGTGCCTAGCACATAATGGGGATACAGTAAATATTTGCTTATTTGAGTTGTTAAAAAGTTATAACTCAAGAATTTACTAGTTATTATAAAGGAGAGAAGCCCACCTGTCACTACATGCATGTGGTGGTCAGATAGGACAGAAGAAGCAAAGCAGTTTGAGTATTATGAAGAGAGATAGAACTGGAGACTCAAGGGTTGAGAGGAATAGCCTAATGTGAGAAGCCTGTTCTGCCACCTGAGGCGATGGTGAAGTCCCATCTTATGCTCCAACTGAAGGCCATGTCTAGGTCTGTGACCATGTAGCAGAAGGAGTCTGTGTGGTTGTCTGTGGCAGACATCCCTGGTCTGGACCACTGTCTAGAACCATGTTGCTGTCCAAGGGCTGTACAGAGCTGGTTCTGCCCCTCACTGGCTACAGCATACTAGAGAGCTGGCCTTGCCCACCCTTCCACCAGCTGCAGCACTAGGGAGAGTGTGCCCTGATTCACTCTTAGACAGAATAGTAGAGCTGTTCCTGGGGTGTGAGCTTGGGAGATCTACCCCTGACACTTGCTATGAGGTGGCATGGGCATGGCTGAGATGCCTTCCTCCCCTTACTCACTGCCACCTTCATCAAGTGGGAAAGCTGCCCTAGGGTTATGATAGCTAGAGAACTAGTCCTGCCCCTCACCAGCTTCAGCACTCAGGAGAGCAGGCTTATGCCCCCTCTGGGTAGCACAGTTGAACTGATCCTGATGGTGAAGGTATGGGGAGTCATCCCTGAGGGTATGAAAGCGGGACAGCTGGCTCTGCTCCTTGTCAGCTGCAGCATTGTGTCATCTAGCCAGCCAGTGCAGGAGAGTTTGCCCTGGTGGTATGGGTGCAGGAGAGCTGGCAGGCTGCCCAATTCAGCTAGTATCCAGGCAAGGCCCAGAGCTTTGAGTTAGCCCACTCCAATATCTACCTCATCTATGAACTGGTGGAGCCTGTGAAGGAGTCCTACAGATTCAAATATGCAGGATCTCCATGACATAGGGCAACAAGAAGATATATGAGAGGAGTCCCAGTGAGGATCAAGTACTGATGGTGTAGCACAGAGGCCTGGAATTTGACCAATGACTCATTGCAAAGAATGTTTGCAAATTACAGTGAGTGGACTAAAAGATATACTATGGGAAGCACACATGACACATTACAACTTCTACAATGAGATTTTTAATGTTTTTTATGTTTATTTTGTTTTATCTTTGTTTTTTATTTTCTTTTACAAGGAGGGAGATTGCAAAAGTGGAAGGTAGATTTGAAGAGACAGGGAGAAGAGTGGATTTAGAGTATATGATGTGAAACTCACAAAGAATCAATAAAAAAGTTAAAAATTTAAATAAAATAAAAAGAACAGAAAGGTAAAAGATGGGTTCAATAAAGTACTTCAGCCACTGTGTCCTGTCAATACTCAGTTATATTTATGATAAGATACTTATTGACCCTTTCCTGGGATCTAAACAGGATTACCTGAACTCCATGAGCCTTGGTTGCCCATCCTTGCTGGACCAGGTTTTCTCTTTGCCCTACCATATTAAATCAACACTACAAGTTTCTAGGTACCCATGACATGAATGTATTTGGAAAGCAGTGGGCTGAAACATTTGTGGTCCCTTCCATTAAGTCTGATTACTTTCTATTTGGAGAAAGAATACAGAGGAAATCACAGATGGACAGAAGGAGAGGACAGGATGAACAGTGGGTTGCAAAGACTGACCAACAGATGGAGACACCAATTCCAGACAAATTCTAACTGAAATAGCTTTTTGTTAACTACATTGAAGTGGTTAAGGTTTGCAAGAATGGCTGGCATAGCAGATGGCATTGGGGCCCCATCCTCAACCTTTGAGCCCAGTTCTGATTTCAGCCAGTTCAGAACACACTAGCAGTAAGCCTACCTCAGTGGATCTCTGATTCTTAGTCTTGATGCCCAGGGGCTAACTTTGAGGCCAAAGGAACCCAAGGTCACATATAGCCTGAAAAGCTGTAACTCTCAGTCAAAAAAGAAAAGGAACCGGTAGAGAAATACCCAGCCTTTCCCCTTCCAGCAACCGTTCTGAGGCTTTTCTGTACTTTGTGGGATGTCCTGGCAGTATAGAACCATTGCTATCTAGAGTGACCTTGATTTTTATCTTACACTGTGTTCGCTGTCATTTTTCTCTCTCCCTCTAATTGTTGCTAAGTACTGGGATCATTTCCAAATACATCACCCATATCCATATCTTCTTTCCAAGATGTAATAAAAAAAGTGAAGCAAACCTCACAGAACCTTTTAAGTATAAACATTTTGGAAATCTGTGTAAAGGAGACTTGAGAACTGAGCACTTTGGTTCATGATGATGGGACAAAAGCCTTAAAATCAGCTAACTCTAGAAGAAGAGTTGTATCCAAGAGCTTTGTGTTAGTTAGGGGTTCCAGACAATATAACCAAAGTAACTCTTATAAAAAGGAAATATTTAATTGAGGCTGGCTAACAGTTTCAGATATTCAGTCCACTACCATCATGGCATAAAGCATGGCAGGTGCAGCAGAAATGGTGCTGGAGAAGGAGCTTTGTGTTCTACATCTTGATCCAAAGGCAGCCAGAGGAAGACTGATTTCTGCAGGCAGCTACGAGGAGCTTAAGCATAGGCCCTCAAAGCCCACCACACAGTGACACACTTCCCCTAACAATGCCACATCTAGTCCAGAAAGGCCAGGCCTCTAAATAGTGCCACTTCCTATGGACCAAGCATATTCAAACCACCATAAACTTCCTTTTCCCTAATATAAACTCTCCACCGGTTACTGGAGGACAAAGGAATTAGAAACAAATGTTATAACCCATCACACAGCATTCCTGTTTTGTTTCAGTAGACCATTGCATGTGTGCCATAAGCATTCAACACTAGGTTAGGGCATTTCAGACCCGATGTTTAGTAACTTCCTCCAGACTGTGGTTCAGCTCTCCTCCCAGACAGGGCAGCTCTAAGAAGAGCTCAATTCTCAGCTCTAGCTAACAGGGTGAGTAGGATCTGTGTGCTCAGGTAAGCAAAACCAGAGGTAATTCTTGACAATTTCAGAAAAGTTTGTGAATAAATGATTGATGGGTCCTTTAATGAATGAATGATCCTTTACATGAATGATTGATGGACCCTTTAATGTGACTCATTCTCTATCATGCCTTCAGTCACTTAAGTTATGAGACTTGACTTCCGGCTTGAGAGGTCTGGAATCAAGAAGGTACAGATTCAAGACCAAGTTACAAGAAACCACTTTATAAGGCAGATTTTTAAAAATATCATTTTGGGTGACTCTTTGAAGACTCTTATAGACATAAATTTTTTTCAATCTACTTTTTTAAAATTTATTATTATTATTATTATTTTCTTTATTTACATTTCAAATGCTATCCCGAAAGTTCCCTATACCCCCCCCCCGTCCCTGCTCCCCTACCCACCCACTCCCACTACTTGGCCCAGGCCTTCCCTTGTGCTGGGTCATATAAAGTTTGCAAGACCAAGGGGCCTCTATTCCCAGTGATGGCCCGATTAGGCCATCTTCTGCTACATTTGCAGCTAGAGACACAAGCTCAGGGGGTGCTGGTTAGTTCATATTGTTGTTCCACCTACAGGGTTTCAGCCCCCTTCAGCTCCTTGGGTACTTTCTCTACCTCCTCCATTGGGGACCCTATGTTCCAACCAATAGCTGGCTGTGAGCATCCACTTCTGTGCTTGCCAGGCACTGGCATAGCATCACAAGAGGCCACAATATCAGGGTCCCTTCAGCAGAATCTTGCTGGCATGAGCATTAGTATCTAGGTTTGGTGGCTGATGATGGGATGGATTCCCGAATGGGGTAGTCTCTGGATAGTCCATCCTTTCATCTTAGCTCTAAATTTTGTCTCTGTACCTATATCCTTTTATGGGTATTTTGTTCCTTATTCTAAGGAGGAATGAAGTATCCACACAATGGTCATCCTTCTTGGTTTTCTTGTGTTTTGCATAATGTATCTTCGGTATTCTAAGTTTCTGGGCTAATATCTGCTTATCAGTGAGTGCATATCTAGTGACTTCTTTTGTGATTGGGTTACCTCACTAAGGATGATATCCTCCAGATACATCCATTTGCCCAAGAATTTCATAAATTCATTGTTTTTAATAACTGAGTAGTACTCCATTGTGTAAATGTACCACAGTTTCTGTATCCATTCCTCTATTGAGGGACATCTGGGTTCTTTCCAGCTTCTGACTATTATAAATAAGGCTGCTATGAACATAATGGAGCATGTGTCTTTATTACCAGTTGGAAGATCTTCTGGGTATATGCCCAGAAGAGGTATTGTTGGGTCCTCCGGTAGTACTATGTCCAATTTTCTGAGGAACCCGCCAGACTGATTTCCAGAGTGGTTGTACAAGCTTGCAATCCCACCAGCAGTGGAGGAGTGTTCCTATTTCTCCACAACCTCGCCAGCATCTGCTGTCACCTGAATTTTTAATCTTAGCCATTCTGACTGGTGTGAGATGGAATCTCAGGGTTGTTTTGATTTGCATTTTCCTGATGACTAAGGATGTTGAACATTTTTTCATGTGTTTCTCAGCCATTCGATATTCCTCAGTTGAGAATTCTTTATTTAGCTCTGTACCCTACTTTTAATAAGGGTTCAACCTCTCCTCTAGCCCATCACCCACCAGAGGTACTAGAAGAGAAAAGATATTAGGATATGGGGGAAGTGGACCTGTTCAGCAATAGTTCTTTGGGGGGCAAGCTAGATCTTCTTTGGCAGCAGTTCAATCCTATAGCAAACACCAAATATGACCCGTCAGGCAGACACCATGCATGAACCAGCAGTAGTTGAATCCTAAAGAAACTGCCAGGCTCACCAACCTGCCTGAGACAAAGCACTGAAGTGGTAAGCTGCTGGAAGAACCTCACCAGCAGTTCTTGGGTGAGTTTCTCTCAATGGCATTGTTACCACAAGTTGAGCTCAACAACACAATGTAAGGTGAACCAATATATGCATGTTGTTTGTGAAGTATAGCAAGGCAGAGCAAACCAAACCAATGATCAGTGCTAGTCTCCTACTGTCTGTGGTGTCATATTTATACTCCATCTTGGGTCCTTTAATGTGTTTGCTATATCAAAACATGTTTTCACCTTCAGTAGCAAGATATCTTTTTACCTGTGTGCCCCAGCAAACCATCATTTGATATAACTAACCTTCCAAAGAAACTAGAATTTTCCACTTCAGACTCTAAACTTGAACTCATTTAAATATTTGAACATTTTAAATTAAGACCTCATTGGAAGAAGAGGAATAAGCTATGATGTAAGAGCCATCTCAGTCTCTGACATTTTATTTGCTACTGTTATCACCAGAATTCTCATCAGACTCCAAAACCATCTAAGAAATCTCCCAAAACCCCTTAGGAGTGCCAGTCTTACATAGGAATGTCTGGTGCGCTTCAATCATGTTTTTGTTTATAGATTGCTTCCCTGGTATATAATACGGAACAATTCAGTGAGCTCTTTGTACCACACAGCAAACATCAATAGTATCTTCTCAGCCTGGTTCTCATAGGGAGATTTCCTGTAACAAAAAGAGCGATGATTTGTGATAAGTGGAGAGAATGGGCTCAACTCACAGTAGACAAAGAGTCTCAAAGTTTGTATTGGTTAGCTAGGCTTTAATAACAAAATGCCACAGATGAGGCAACATTTAAAAATGTGTTTAAAAACAAAACACATTTCTAATGCTTCTAGAGATGGGGAGTCAAAGTGTCCATCTGTTCTGTTTCTTCTGAAATCCACCCAACTGACAAATGTCATTTGCCTGTGTCTCCTGATCTAGCTTTGTCTTCCTTTCCTTCTGTGTCTTTATGTGATCTTTCCCTGTGCATGCTCAGCATGTGTTTATATGTCTAAATTTCATCTTATAAGGATACTAACCAGTGTAGATCTGAAACTCCCATAAACCCTCATTTTAGCCTAGCTACCTCCTCAATGGCTTTGTCTCCAACTATAGACACATGATGAACCCATAAAAGTTAGGGTTTCAATACGCAAAACAATTTAGCTCCTAGTCAATACTAAAGCCCATCTGACTTTAAATTCTACACTTTTAAAAAGAAAGTAAATTTTAAAAACTTTTTTTTTCGGACTGATGAGATGGCCCATCACTTACCACTAAAGCCTAGTGAATTGAGTTCAAGTCTCCGTACCTTACCAAAGGTAGGAGAAGAAAACCACGTTATGAAGTTGTCTCCAAACCTCCACATGCATCACACACACACACACACACACACACACACACACACACACA
>NC_034598.1:872231-935664 GCF_900095145.1 Mus pahari | reverse complement strand
CACACACACACACACACACATACACACACACACACACACACACATACACACACACACACACACACATACACACACACCCCAAACCAAAAACATAGGGCCTGGAGAGATGGTTCATGGGAGCTCTTCCAGAGAACTCAAGTTCAGTTCTTAGCACCTATATCTAACAGCTCACAAACACCTATATAACTCCAGCTCCAGGGATCTGATGTCCTTTTCTAATCTTCAAGGGCACCTGTACTTACATATACATACTCACATGCAGATATATACACAGACATGTAATTAAAAATAAATCTTAAAAAAATAAAAAAAACAGCTTTTCAGACAAAAAATGATCATAAGATGGAGTGGAGCTGCCAAATTCTATAAATAATAGCACAAAATAATTATTTTAATTGAAACTTCAAGAATACAATAGGTTTTTTAGTATTAATATACTATATGGAATGTTTGATTAAGACAAATATAATTAGGCATGATATATTTGATCTAGTAGTATAGTCTCGGGGAAAAAGGCAAGAGAGAGACCCTTAGTGAGCTTTCTAGTAAATGCTATACCCTACCCATGCAAAGCTTCACCCACATGAGAAACTACAGTGCCTTCCATGTGAGTTGGGAAGCCCAGAGCAGGAAGAATTTGGTCATTATTAGCTTGGGAAATCTAAGAGGAGGTGGCCTTCCACAGAGTCCTGTGACAATGAGGAACGTGGTTAGAGATTATGAACCCAGGGTCTAAGAATGAGCTTGCCCGCTGTGGCCACTCGACCATAGCCTTGCCTTTATTTTTCTCTACTTCCATGTTTCCAAAGCTGACAGTTGACTATGCAACAAAGAGCTCTGTCCAGAGGTCAGCTGAGGATGCCGTGGCATGCCTGATGTGTTGAGAGCAAACTAGACTTTTTTTTTTTTCTGATAATACCTTAACAAGAGGTGGTTTGCAGTTTACACAGCAGGGATTGCTATTGATGGCCAGCCTGGCCAACAGCAACGAAATATACCCAGGACATGTATTGTTCAGTAAGAGCCATGTGCATGGACGCCATCAAACGTCCAGATTCAGAGAAGATATCTCATTAGCTCGCATGCAATCCAGAAGCTTCATATCTGACAAAGAAGCCAGAAGTAAAGTATTGCGAAATTGCTGTCAGTTCAAAAGGGTTTGTACTGAACGAAATTCGCCTTGAGTTTTATTGACATGTCTTATTGAACGTAACTGCTAGTGAATCAAGATTCTGCACAACATTGTGCAAGTTGATCACTTGAACCTACAAGTAAAACTTAATATTTACCTTTTGGCTGATTGACACATTCTTTGGAATGCTTTTGAACCACAGTTCTGTCTTTTAATGTTTTATCTCTCTCCTCAAAATAGGCTCATTTCATATCTTAAACACCACCATCAAAAGTAAGTACAAACATGAAAACCTCAGTGAAATTTCTAAATTTCTCTTTCTGTTGCAATATCAGAACCAGAGTCCCCAGGATGAAATGTTTTTTAATTAAGAAATGTAAAGATCTAAAGCTCACAAAAGAAAATAAATGAAAAACAGTCCCATGAAGAGGTAGTGCCACCTAATGGCTTTGTACAGTATTACAATAGTGTTTTTTTTTTTTTTTCTTAGCTGAATAGCTAGTATTTAGATGGCATATTCAGAAATAATTGTAAATTTTATCATTCTTTCTAAATAAAGATTGTTGTTACAGTTTAATCAAGATATGTGTGCCAGAGAATATGTGGGTTAGCTTAGGGTGTATAAAGTGTTGAATGTTCCAGTGGAGTACCAAGAAAAAGTACATTTTAAACTAATGAAAGAAAGAGCATGTACCTCTTTGAATAAAATCATACTTAGACAAATTATGTTTGCAATTTATATGTTAAGAGAAAGTTGTAAAGTCATAAATGGTCACTTAATGAGTTGCTTCATAACCCCAAACAAGCTATTATAGTTAATATTTAGGTAAATAACAAATAAGTAAAAGCCATACATCACAATGCCCAAGTAATAATTTTTCTAAAAGGCTAGATGGGGCATGAGGCTTTAATTAAAGGCCCATAATTCCAGCACTAAGAATCGTGTAGGAAAATATCCATTTGCTACATAGCAAGACAGTGTCAGAAAGAGAGAGGAGAGAAACGAGCTTTAATGATAAAATTCAACTCTAGAGTATCAGCAATATTACAACCTATTTCTAACAATTTCTACATTACTATGTAACTGTAGTAACAAAACTCAGTAAATAGAACACTCTTTAAAGTATCTAGATTTGTAAAAATTGATAAATGACCAAGTTCCTTTTCTTTGCAGATCTTGGAAATGGCAAACAATGCCATTTAGTATAATGTATACTTAAAACATCAATATTGATTAGAGACTAATCTGATTATTGACTGTCTTAGTCTAGTTAGGCTGTCTTCAGAAACCCACAGGCTAGGCCACTTCTAACAACAGAGTACTTTTTCATAGTTCTATAGGCAACCTTTAAGAGCAAGGAGCTGTCCGAGTGGTTCCCAAGGGAACCTCTCCCCTTCGCTTGTAGGCTGCCCGAGTGGCTCCCAAGGGAACCTCTCCCCTTCACTTGTAGGCTGCCCGAGTGGCTCCCAAGGGAACCTCTCCCCTTCGCTTGTAGGCTGTCCGAGTGGCTCCCAAGGGAACCTCTCCCCTTCGCTTGTAGGCTGCCCGAGTGGCTCCCAAGGGAACCTCTCCCCTTCGCTTGTAGGCTGGCTCTGATCAGATTCTAACATGGCCTTTACTCTGTGCTTGAGATCTCTGATGCCACTTCATAGTCTTACAGGACAATCAACCTATCTGACGAGCCGGGCGTGGTGGCCCACACCTTTAATCCCAGCACTCGGGAGGCAGAGGCAGGCAGATTTCTGAGTTCGAGGCCAGCCTGGTCTACAGAGTGAGTTCCAGGACAGCCAGGACTACACAGAGAAACCCTGTCTCGAAAAAACAAAAACAAAACAAACAAACAAACAAACAAAAACCTATCTGACAAGGAGCCTACCCTCATGACCTTATGACCTTATTAAACAAAGACACCT
This sequence comes from Mus pahari, assembly GCF_900095145.1. Lineage (NCBI taxonomy): Eukaryota > Metazoa > Chordata > Mammalia > Rodentia > Muridae > Mus > Mus pahari. Next base: position 932,618 of record NC_034598.1, on the reverse strand, counting down.
CCCCATAAGACAGTCTCTAAATGCAGTCATGTTACATGACAGGGCTCTAACATATGACTTGGAAGAGACAGAATTCATTCTATAACACTGATATTCAACATGTTATTCAGGGCAACAATTCATATATGTGGTGGTTAATTCTAATTGTCACCTGGCAGGACCAGGTGTTTCGTAGGAAATGAACCTCTGAGCTTGTCTTCAGGGTGTTTCCAGAGAGGTTTAAAGGAGATAGAAAGCCCCCTCCCTGAACATAAATGTTATCAGCTATGGTCCTGGAAAGAAGAAAAAAAAAGAGCTGCACACCAGCAATCAGCTCTTACTGCTTGCACACTGTAGATGCAATGTATCAGCTACTTCTGCCATCCGGGCTGTACCTATCGGCTCTGCCATCATGCAACCGCCCCTGTGATATGCTGTACACTCAAGTTGTGAGCCTTGGTAATAACGTGCTTTTATTACAGCAATGGAGAGAAGTAACTATTACAATATTTAAGCAAGAGATTATTTTAGATTTTTGTCCCCCTTTTACTGGATTTTTTTTTTAATTTATATTTCAAATGTTATCCCCTTTCCAGGTCTCCACTCTGGATAACCCCTATAATTTCCCCCCACCCACTACCTATATGAGGGTACTCCTCCACCCACCCACTCCCACCTTCCCGCCCTGGCATTCCCCTACACTGGGGCATCAAACCCCCTCAGGACAAAGGGCCATTCCTCACACTGGTGTCCAACAAGGATATCCTCTGCCACATATGCAGCCGGAGCCATGGGTTCCTCTATGTGTATTCTTTGGTTGGTGTTCCAGTCCCTGAGGAGCTCCAGGGGTTCTGGCCAATTGACACTGTTGCCCCCCACCATGGGGCTGCAAACCCCTTCAGTTCCTTCAGTCCCTTCAACTCCTCCATCAGGGACCCCGAGCTCAGTCCAATGGTTGACAGCAAGCATCCACCTCTCAGAGCCTCTCAGTAAACAGCCATAACAGGCACCTCTCAGCAAGCACTTCCCCACACCCACAATAGCATCCTGGTTTGGCAACTGTATACGGGATGGATCCCCATGTGGGGCAGTCTCTGAATGGCCTTTCCTTTAGTCACTGCTCCACACTTTGTCTCTGTATTTCCTCCTGTGTGTATTTTGTTTCCCCTTCTAAGAAGCACTGAAGCACCCACACTTTGGTCTTCCTTCTTCTTTTTTTTTTTTTTTTTTTTTTTTTTTTGGTTTTTCGAGACAGGGTTTCTCTTTGTAGCCTTGGCTGTCCTGGAACTCACTCTGTAGACCAGGCTGGCCTGGAACTCAGAAATCCACCTGCCTCTGCCTCCCGAGTGCTGGGATTAAAGGCGTGTGCCACCACGTCCGGCTCGGTCTTCCTTCTTCTTGAGCATCATATGGTCTGTGGATTGTATCTTGGGTATTCTGAACTTTGGGATAATATCCACTTATCACTGAGTGCATACTGTGTGTGTTCTTTTGTGATTGGGTTGCCTCACTCAAGATGATATTTTCAAGTTCTACCCATTTGCCTGAGAATTTCATGAAATCTTGTTTTTAATAGCTGAATAGTATTCCATTGTGTAAATGTATCACATTTTCTGTATCCATTCCTCTGCTGAGGGACATCTGGGTTCTTTCCAGCTTCTGGCTATTATAAATAAGGCTGTAATGAACACAGAATGGAGCATGTGTCCTTATTACATGTTGGAGCATCTTCTGGGTATATTCCCAGGAGTCTTATAACTGGGTCCTCAGGTAGTACTATGTCCAATTTTCTGAAGAACCACCAGACTGATTTCCAGAGTGGTTGTACCAGCTTGCAATCCCACCATCATTGGAGGAGTGTTCCTCTTTCTCCACATCCTTGCCAGCATCTGCTTTTGCCCGAGGTGTTTTTGTTTTGTTTTGTTTTTTGTTTTTGTTTTTGTTTTTGTTTTTGTTTTTTTATCTTAGNCATTCTGACTGTGTGAGGTAGAATCTCAGGGTTGTTTTGATTTACATTNCCCTGATTATTAAGGATGTTGAACATTTCTTTAGGTGCTTCTCAGCCATTTGAATTTCCTCAGTTGAGAATTCTCTGTTTAGCTCTGTCCACATTTTTTAATATGGTTACTTGGTTTTCTGAAGTATAACTTCTTGAGTTCTTCCTACATATATTGGATATCAGTCCTCTATCAGATGTAGGATTGGTAAAAATATTTTCCCAATCAGTTGGTTTTGTCCTATTGACAGTGCCCTTTGCCTTACGGACACTTTTTAATTTTATGAGGCCCCATTTGTCAATTCTTGATCTTAGCACATAAGCCATTGGTGTTCTGTTCAGGAAAATTTCCCCTATGCCCACGTGCTCGAGGTTCTACCCCATGTTCTCTTCTATTAGTTTCAGTGTACCTGAGTAGTTTTATGTGGAGGTGCTTGATCCACTTGGACTTGAGCTTCATACAGGGAGATAATAATGGATTAACTTGCATTCTTCTACATGTTGACAGCCACTTGGACCAGCACCATTTGTTGAAAATGCTGCCTTTTTTCCACGGGATGGTTTTAGCTCCTTTGTCAAAGATCAAGTGACCATAGGTGTAAGGGATCATTTCTGGGTCTTCAATTCTATTCCCTTGATCTACCTGCCTGTCATTTTACGAATACCATACAGTCTTTATCACTATTGCTCTGTAGTACATCTTGAGGTCAGGGATGGTGATTTCCTCAGATATTCTTGTTTTTGTTGACAATAGTGTTCACTATCCTGGGTATTTTTGTTATTCCAGATGAATTTGAGAATTGCTTTTTTTAATTCTATGAAGAATTGAGTTGGAATTTTGATGAGGATTGCATTGAATCTGTAGATTGCGTTTATTGTAGATGGCCATTTTTATTATATTAATGCTGCCAATCCATGAGCATGGGAGATCTTTCCATCTTCTGAGGTCTTCTTCGATTTCTTTCTTCAGAGACTTGAAGTTCTTATCATATAGATCTTCCACTTGTTTAGCTGACACACACCAAGGTATTTTATATTATTTGTGACTGTTGTGAAGGGTGTCATTTCTAATTTCTTTCTCAGTCTTTTGAGTGCAGGAAGGCTACTGATTTGTTTGAGTTAATTTTATATCCAGCCACTTTGCTAAACTTGTTTATTGGGTTTATGAGATTTCTGGTGGAAATTTTTGGGGTCATTTAAATGTACTATCATATCATATGCAAATAGTGATATTTGACTTCTTCCTTCCCAATTTGTATCACTTTGCCCACCTTTCCTCCTTTTGTTGCCTAATTGCTCTAGCTAGGACTTCAAGTACTATATTGTATAGGTAGGGAGGTAGTGGACAGCCTTGTATAGTCCTTGATTTTAGTGGGATTGCTTCTCTCCATTTAGTTTGATGTTGGCTACTGGTATGCCGTATATTGTTTTTGCTATGTTTAGGTATGGGCCTTGAATTACTGATCTTTCCAAGACTTTTAACATGAAGGAATGCTGAATTTTGTCAAATGCTTTTTCAGCATCTAATGAAATGATCATGTGGTTTTCTTCTTTGAGTTTCTTTATATAGTAAATTATATTAATGGATTTCTGAATATTAAAACATTCCTACATCCCCAGAATGAATCCTACTTGATCATGGTGAATTATAATTTTGATGTGGTCTTGGATTCGGTTTATGAGAATTTTATTGAGTATTTTTGCCTCGATATTCATAAGGGAAACTGGTCTCAACCTCTCTTTCTTTGTTAGGGGTTTGTGTGGTTTTGTATCAGCATGACTGTGACTTCACAGAACAAATTGGATAGTGTTCCTTCTTTTTATGTTTGTGGAGTAGTTTGAAGAGGTATTAGGTCTTCTTTGAAGTTCTGATAGAATTCTACACTAAACTCATCTGGTCCTGGGAGACTTAATGACTGCTTCTATTTCTTTAGGGGTTATGGGATTGTTTAGATGATTTATCTGATACTGATTTAACTTTTGTATTTGGTATCTGTCTAGAAAATTGTCTATTTCATCCAGATTNTCCAATTTTGTTGAGTATAGGTTTTTGTAGTAGGATCTGANNATTTTTTTGAATTTCCTCAGTTTCTGTTGTTATATCTCCCTTTTCATTTCTGATTTTGTTCATTTGTATACTCTCTCTGTGCCCTCTAGTTAGTCTGGCTAAGGGTTTATCTATCTTGTTGATTTTCTAAAAGAACCAGTTCCTGGTTTTGTTGATTCTTTGTATAGTTCTTTTTTGTTTCTACTTGGTTGATTTCAGCCCTGAGTTTGATTATTTCCTGTTGTCTACTCCTCTTGGGTATATTTGTTTCTTTTTGTACTAGAGCTTTCAGGTGTGCTGTAAGCTGCTAGTAAATGCTCCCTCCACTTTTTAGAGGCACTCAGAGCTATGAGATTTCTTCTTAGTACTGCTTTCTTTGTGTCCCATAAGTTTGGCTATGTTGTACCTTCATTTTCATTAAATTCTAAAATGTCTTTAATTTCTTTATTTCTTCCTTGACCAAGTTACCACTGAGTAGGGCATTGCTCAGCTTCCATGTGTTTGTGGGCTTTCTGTTGTTTTTGTTGTTATTGAAGACAAGCCTTAGTCCATGGTGATCTGATAGAATTCATGAGGTTATTTCAATTTTTCTATATCTGTTGAGGCCTGTTTTGTGACCAATTATATGGTCAATTCTGGAGAAGGTACCATGAGGTGCTGAGAAGAAGCTATATTCTTTTGTTTTAGGATGAAATGTTCTATAGATATCTGTTAAATCCATTTGGTCCATGCTACATCCACTCCAGTAGTGACTCGCATTACAGGTTTAGAAACCTGGAAGCANTCCNGAGGCAAAGAGTTTCACAGAAACTTAGCCTCCTGGAAGCTTGGCATTCCCTTAGCACATATACTCAAAACCTGTCCCCGTGTTAGTCTGGTGTATGGATCCATGTGCTCTCTTTCAGTATTGTTTTATTATAAATGCCTTTAAGGATTGATTTTGACATATAGCTAAGCCTCCACCAGTGTTCCCATGGTTCCTAGAAAGTCTTTGAAGCCAACCCTGAGCTTAGAATTCAGTAAGAATATTACCTATTCAGTAACACTCAAATTTACTTCTAGTAGAGACAGTGAAAATAATCAGGCATTACAATTTACTTGAATAGAGCTAGAAATCTCAGGGCTAGTCTACATAGTAATTACTTAGGACAATAGCCGAGTCACGAATCACACCCAAACACAGGAATACACAATGGCCTAGGAAATATTCCCCTGGTGCAGGTTTTTTTCACAAGCCCAGAGGAATAGCATAATCAGGTATTTACTAAAGAACCTCTGGTTGTGGGTTTAACAGTAGACTAACATTATATCAGAGCATTCACCTGGCTCCTGTGTTTAGCTGATCTTAATTAGGGTTGTTCCTATTCTCAGTTGTAAACAAGGCCTGGCTCCCACCATATTTTTATGTATGCATTTTCTTTGTTTTGTGTTAAGAACCAGTAGATGTATTCACCTAGCCTTCTTGTTTTTCTTCTGTATTAAAATCCTGGTGTTTGCTTGGAAAACATTACATCCAGATACAGCACTCCCTGTGTCTGTGTCCCTTTGTCATCTTTTCATCAACTCCATGGCTGCCTGTAACGGGAACCCCAGAATGTTTTCCGCGGATTGAGAGAGGCAGGTCCATAACTTCTGTTAGTTTCAATGTGTCTCTGTTTAATTGTCCATTGGTGAGAGTGTTGTGTTGAAGTCTTCCATTATTATTGTGTGAGGTGCAATGTGTGTTTTGAGGTTTAGTAAAGTTTCTTTTATGAATGTGTGTGGGGCAATGGGCTCAGATGGCCTGGTTTCCAGTCAAGGGTAGATCTTGAACCCTGGGACCCAGTAGTGATAATTCACTTACATGGGACAGAAGGAGTTCTCTCATGTCTCCTGGACCCTGGCTCCTGTCAGAGTTACCACCCCCACAACCTCCACCGGAGAGGCATGGCTATCAGCCACTTAGGAATAGCACCAAGCCCTCCCACATGCAAATAAGTTTTCCCTCAAACTCTCAGTCCAAGACAATGAGAGGTGCCTGCTGTCAAATCCTAATCACCCCCAGAACTGTATATAGGGCCATGCAGGGAATTAAAGGTATGAGAGAACTATTCCTTTGTCTGAGCTTTTGTTCCAAATGCTGTAACACTTGGGAAGAGAGCTTCTCTCCTGAAGAGCCACGCCCGAGGGCCTGCTGCATTCCTCACTGGATTGTAGGCTTTCCACCAACCCAGTCTGACCTGACTTAGTTCAGAGAGGCTGGACCTGGAAGGTGTGGCAGAGGCTTTGTCTCCCTGCCTGCACTCACTTCCCCTTGCTGGGACCTTCCCACCAAGCCTGGATAGAGATCTCCGTGGAAAACCTCTGGTACCCAGGCCCAAATGAGGGTGCCAGTGCATTTGGAGCACAGATGTTCAGAATTGAGTTTTTCTTGGTAGATTTTTCCTTTGATGAGTGTAAAGTGTCTTTCCTTATCTTTTTTTGATAACTTTGGTTGAATGTGGATTTTATTTCATATGTTTGAAAAATTATTTTCCTGCCCTTTACTCTGAGGTAGTGTCTGTATTTGACACTGAGGTCTATTTCCTGTATGTAGCAATATGCTAGGTCCTGTTTATATATCCAGTCTGTTAGTCTATGTCTGTTTATTGGGGAGTTGAGTCCATAGATGTTAAGAGATATTAAGGAACAGTGATTGTTGCTTCTTGTTATTTTTGATGTTATTTTTATATTTGTGTGGCTATCTTCGCTTGGATTTGTTGAAAGAAGATTATTTTCTTGCTTTTTCTAGGGTGTAGTTTCGCTCCTTGTGTTGGCATTTTCCATCTATTATCCTTTGTAGGGTTGTATTTGTGGAAAGATATTGTGTAAATTTGGTTTTATCATGGAATATCTTACTTTCTCTATCTATGGTAATTGAGAGTTTTGCTGGGTATAGTAGCCTGGGCTGGCATTTGTGTTCTCTTAGGGTCTGTATGACATCTGCCCAGGATCTTCTAGCTTTCATAGTCTTTTGGTGGAAAGTCTGGTATAATTCTGATAGGTCTGCCTTTATATGTTACTTGACATTTTTCCCTAACTGCTTTTAATACTCTTTCTTTGTTTTGTGCATTTGGAGTTTTGACTATTATGGGGTGGGAGAAATTTCTTTTATGTTCCAATCTATTTGGAATTCTGTTGGCTTCTTGTATGTTTATGGGTTTCTCTTTTTTAGGTTATGGAAGATTTCTTCTATAATTTTGTTGAAGATATTTACTGGCCCTTTAAGTTGAGAATCTTCACTCTCTTCTATACCTATTATCCTTAGGTTTGGTTTTCTCACTTTTCCCCAGGATTTCTTGGATGTTTTGGGTTAGGAGCTTTTTGCCTTTTGCCTTTTCTTTGTTGTGTCAATGTTTTCTATGGTATCTTCTGCACCTGAGATTCTTGCTTCTATCTCTTGTATTCTGTTAGTGATGCTTGAATCTATGACTTCTGATCTCTTCCCTAGGTTTTCTAGCTCCAGGATTGTCTCCCTTTGTGATTTCTTTATTCTTTCTATTTCCTGGATGGTTTTGTTCAAGTCTTTCACCTGTTTGATTGTCTTTTCCTGTAATTATTTCAGGGGTTTTTGTGTGTCCTCTTGAAGGGCTTCAGAGTGTTTACCTGTGTTCTCCTGTATTTCTTTAAGGGGGTTATTTATGTCCTTTTTACCATCCCCTATCATTATGAGATGTGATTTTAAATCAGAATCTTGTTTATCTGGTGTGTTGGGGTTTCCAGAGCTTGCTGTGGTGGCAGAACTGGGTTCTGATGACATCATGTAGCCTTGGTTTCTGTTGCTTATGTTCTTGCCCTAACCTCTTGCCACCTGGTTATCTCTGGTGTTAGCTGGTCTTGTTGTCTCTGACTGTGGCGGCTCTTCCCTCCTGCAAGCCTGTATGTCAATACTCCTCAGAGACCAGGTCTCTCCCAGAGGAATTTGGGACTAGATAGCTGTGGCAAAGGGTCAATTCCAGGGCACAGACCAAAACCAAAAGGATCCTACTCCTGGCTGTTCCTTGGTTCCTGTGTCCTGAAGGCTCTGGGCAGCTCCCTTGAAACAGAAGTGGTGGTCTTACCTGTGCTCACAATTGTGCTAGCACTCCTGGGAGACCAGCTCTCTCCTGGAGGTATTTGGGTATTGAGAGCTGTAGTACAGGATCAGCTCCTGGTGCAGCTTAAGCAAGGGATTTAACTTTTAGTTGTTAACAGGGTGTCTGTGTTATTTGTATAGAAACCTAATGTGTAAGAAGAGGAAATTTCTTATTTTAAAACAATATGCTTTATGAACCAGAGCAATTGTATTTAAGCCCAGTGTTCTGCAGGGAATGGAACAAAAGAGAGGAGACAAGTTCCTAGAGAGGAGCTGGGATGACGTTTGAAACAATGGACAGCAAAAGGTGGGTGGGACTCAAGAAACTGAATAACTAGAAAATAACTCCCCAGTGAAATGATGTACACAACAGCATAAAGGCTCTCTGGGTAGACATAAGAACGATAATAAATAAAATGCTGGTTGATCACTAAGAATGGGACTATTGCTGAACAGGTCTAATGGCCAACTCCAGCTGGGAGTCACCTGTTTACAGATGGGGTCGACCCCCATCCCCTTTTTGAGAACAATAACTTATTTTCCCTCCTCCCCCCGAAAATTTTTTAGCCCTGGTTCAGAATACCCAGAGAGGTTTGTAAAGGGAAGTTTCTGCTACACAATCAAGAAACAAACCTTCTAATACTCCTGTCTATGATTACTGACTATAGTAAGAGAATTCCTAAAGTGTCTATTAACACAAATATCCCCCATCACACATACATACACACACACACACACACACACACACACACACACACATGCACATATGCACACAGACTCACACATATACAGTCTCTTCTAGGGAGACCTGTGACCTTCAAGTTTAAACTAAAATGGAAGTCAGATTTGGAAGGCCTTTTACTTTAGATTCACAAAAGCATTATGGAGGTCAGTGCTTCCACTAAAACTAATGAGGGAATGTTCATTGACAAGAACAAGGGACAAAAGCTACTCAAGCAAGGACCTCAAAAGACTTTTGTCCCTAGCCAGGTGTAAAAATGTCTTTGATTCTCTTCACACAGCAGCTAGGAATGCACAAGGGACCTCTGGTTCCTTCTCTGTCACCTCTCTTGTACTATGTGGATGAGACCCACTGCCTGGACACTGTAAATGATAGTGTAGCTCGAACTGAGCAGCTCCTGGATAGGTCAAGGGGGCAAGGCAAATGGACCAAGCAATGGACTTCCCAGGCCAGAGCCAGCTTCTGCCATCAGACCTATAGGAATTCCCTTGTTGGTTTTCCATCCTGGGACTTGCTCCAGTTACACAGGGACTCTGCCTTCTTCTTCTTCTTCCATCTTAAGCTCCCATCTACATTTCTGGACTAAAACTCCTTTCTCAACTCACCCTCCTATCTTCTTTCTCTGAATTTGAGAGTTAAGAACCCAGAGCTACTAATTCTGTGAAAGTTTTGTTTGCCGGTGACTTTGTGGCACCATAATTCTTGAGTTCAAGCCCTTCTGAAGTTAGGATGCCCTGGCCTCTTCAAGGACCCTACTTTTTACACTCATGGACCCCACAGTTCCCTACATCAGTGTGAGCTACAAAAAAGTCTGCCTTTTCTCTTCACGGACAGTAAAGAATGGAGGATCTCAGTGGTTTTTAATTGCTGATTAGTGGCACACTCAACTTTCTAGAGGACTTTCTCCTGTTCCTATTCCAGATTTGTTTGAGGCTCATTATGACAGAAATTTGTCAATGTGATTTCAAATGAATCCATTAGGTATTATAAGCAAGCACCCTAACTAATTGCACTATCCATTGAACTATAATTAACAGAACTTGATTGGTCTATTTGCCTTCTAAGAGTTAGTATCTATAAGGGTTAAGTGGAATTCTCAACTATTTATATCATTATGCCATTTCAATTATTCTTTCTCACTAGACAAAGGGTTTTTTTATATTTAGAGTAACAGTATGAAGATAATAGATTTGTCTTTTCTCTTTTAAATGGAAAAGTATGAGACAAAGAAATCTTTTTTAAAATTTATTTATTATTATTTTCTTTATTTACATTTCAAATGTTATCCCCAAAGTTCCCTATACCCCACCCCCGCCCCTGCTCCCCTACCCACCCACTCCTACTACTTGGCCCTGCCTTCCCCTGTGCTGGGTCATCAAAGAAATCTTAATATACTTGTTTTTTTCACATGCAGAGGCTGGAAGTTAAATGGTTCTGACATCCTTTGTCCCAACTGTATTGAGTTTTCTGAATCTAAAATAGTATAATCCTTAATCAGGCAAATCACCATTCATATCACTCTGTACTTCCTGCTTGCAAAAGTTTTGGGTACTATATTCTATTCATCAATGACATTTTTGATGTCTTCATAGAAAAACTAAATTAAAAGCAGGATAATCAAATAACCACCAGTGTAATGGCTATTTCCTGGTTATCAGCTTGACTATATCTGGAATGAACTACAATCCAGAAATGGAGGGCTCACCTGTGATCCAGATCTTGAGGCTGGAAGACACAAGTTTCTGATCTGGCTCTTGTCTTGAGACATGATGACCATGAAAAGCTTAGTCTCAGCTAAGGTAGTACAGGCCTTTAATCCCAGGAGACTGAGGCAAGGAGATATCTGAGTTCAAGGTCAGCCTGGGACAAAGCAAGTCCTAGATCCAGGCGTTGTGGTATGCACCTTTAATCTGAGCCACACTTTCTCATGGAGGCCTACACAGGGACATTGGAAGAAGGAAGATTCACTCTTTTTCAACTGCTTGCATTTACTTACTTCTACAGAAGACTACTAGCCTCATGGAATGGAGCAACTACTAAACTCTTCAACTTCCTATTAACAGTTGACCAATGCTGGGTAAGTTGGACTACAGACTATAAGTCATAACAGTACATTCCTTTAATATATAGAGACATTCCATAAGTTCTGTGACTCTAGAGAACCCTGACTAATACAACCAGCCTTGGTGTCTTTTCTTCTATAATGCGTAATATATTTTTTAATGCATTCCAAGGGATGAAATGATGCAAGGAATGTCTTTCATGTCTTACTACCAAACTACTTTATTATTTAGAGTAATAAAGCTGTTGATTCAACTTTCAAAATCCACTTACCAAACTGTATGCTAAAGGGGTCCAACAGTTATTTGTGCTTATCATTTTCTCTCACACACTGCTCCACACTCAAGCCTCAGTGGATGAGGTTTCACTGGTATCGTTTAGTTGTATGGCGCCTGAAAAATGAACAAGAATTTCCACTAATTCTGTGAAACTTCAAGCTACATTAAGGACATTGGCTAGCAGGGCCCTAGTTGAGCACTTCAGCTCCAGCAGTACCTGCTGCACTGTGCTGGCTGGAAGCAAGCCGCGGAGCTGGTCTGTACCAGCCTGCAAAACTGGGACGCTCCAGGAAGCGGGCAGGCCTCTGACTGGAGACGCGGGAGGGGCGAGCCCTGTGATCAGAACCCGCCCCGCTTGACTAGCCCCGCCCGCCCAGGCCCCGCCCCGGCCGTCTGTCTTGTATAAGCCTCCGCCCCGTCAAGCCCCGCCCCGCTCCTAGTCCTGCCTGCGCCTTACGCCTGTAGAGAACGGGCAACTTCTGCTCGCACGCTCTACCAGCCTTCCGGTCTGCGTACCCGCCGCTGCACTGCCATGGCGCAGCACTTCTCCCTGGCCGCCTGCGACGTGGTCGGCTTCGATCTCGACCATACGCTGTGCCGCTACAACCTGCCCGAGAGCTCCCGGGTGAGTGGCACGGGCAGCCTCTAAAGGCGGCTGTGCAGAGTGTCGTAGGTCCCGGGCCGCTGGGCGGAAGTGTACTTTCAGGGGTTCTGCGGTCTGGAGGAGGAAGCCAGGGGCAGAAGATAGCGCAAGACGGAGCCGGGAAACCAGCTTGTAGAACCCTGAAAAAGCGGGGCCAGGGGCTTTGGGTGTCATTTGTTGCCCTATTATTTTTTCCCAACTCCTCTGGGCACCAGCTGAGTGGGTACGGCCACTTGTATTGAACTTCAAGAAAACATGGCTGCATCTTTCCTTTTGCACGCCCAAATAATCACCTGTCAGAGCTTAAGTATTTCATACAGGGAGAGACTGTATAATAGTATTGTGAGAAACACTGATCGAAGTCATTAACATCTTAGACCTACTTTTGTCTTTACCAAGAGAAGAAAACAAGCATTTATTGTGCACGTACTACTTGATCTGTGAGTTTTAAATAAAGTTGTAATCTCAACAGAATCTACCCAGAATATTAGGGGAGTAGATTGCTTTATTTGTAGACTTGTGTCCTCATCTTAATTGCCCTGCTTTCTCTCACCCTCTGGGTTCACAAGAAACTAAAGAAGAATATCACAGTGAGAAATCTAAGCAGGACTCTGCGGTCAAATTCCCTGGTTCGGGACCCTGACACCAAGTGCCTACTAGCTCTGTGACACTGGGCAAATAATCTGGGTTCCTTCTCAATTTCCCTTTTGAGGATTAAGTGTGCAGTCGATTGTTTACTATTATGGTTTGCACCCAGGGTATTTGAGTAGACTACATCACTAGTGCAGACAACAGTCAAACAGTCAGTGTAGTCCTGTCAGGGCCCCAGTTGGTCAGATTCTCCAAAATCAAAATTGAGGCTCCTGAATCACTCCTGATGTGTTTTCTGTATACAGATGCTTTTTTTTTTTTTTTTTTAAGGTGTGTGTCCCTTGCGGGGGCTCTGTTTTGCTTGCCAGTTACACAGATCTCATTTCCTTTCTCATAGAGACAGTTTAAAGACATATCTTTAAGTCTTGTTCCTTTGGCTACTCTTTCAGAGTGTTCTCTGGGTGTTAATTTCTTTTCTTCCACGGCTTTCAGATTCCAGTCTGGTTCATCTTATGCACTTCATCTGTATTCACTGTCATTCATGGGGAATATTGTTTAACCCCTGTCATGTTAAAAGCCAATTTTGTGCGTGTGTGAGCATAAATATTTTAGGATATAAGATTCACAAGATACTCTACTGCACGTTTTGGATCGCAGTGCTGGTTGAAGGCTGACAACAATACCAAGATGGTGAATCTTGGTTATGCTTGGTATGGAAATCCTAAGTCTCACTGAGTACTGAACACCAGGACGTAGTTAGGATCAACCACAGACAAGTAGGAGCCTCTCTGTGGTTAGCAACCTGTTACCAGAAAGATGATGTAAAGTTCTTTTCCATCCTTATGGTGGAGAGGAGTATTTGCCAAGGCTTGCCAGTCCTGGAGGGAGGGTCTCTTCCCTTCCATTCAGAGTCTCTTCATCATGTGGGGTCTCATCTTAAGTACATAAATTATGACATCGCCCTCCCACCCCTGTCCTCCTCTTCCCTCCTAGGAAGCTTTTTGTGTCACCGCTTCCAGTTTCTTTAAACCTGACTTCTCCCAGTGCTCACCAGAAGCTTTACAGATTCTAGTTACTCTTCGGACTCCCCCACCCCCAACCTCCGAGGGTCTCTGTCTTCAGAGTTTCAGAAAACAGTGTTTTCTATGTCTTGAGCATACTGGGCTTAGTAATTTACAATGTGGTTAGAATTAACTGAATATGATGACACAGTCACTTTTTTTTTTCCTTTTTGGTATGGTTTATGTATGTAAAAGTAGCTTTTACTCGCCTGACATCATTGTTGGCCTCATCTGCTAGCCTAGGCCTAGTCTTGGAAGCTTCTAGCCTATGTACAATCTTATTGAGGCCTAGAAGGGTTAGTCTCTGAGACTTACTTTTCTAGCTCTTTCTGATCTCTGGCTGGCTAAGGTTCAACTTAGCTGTTCTGGCTCAAAACTCCTCTCCAAACCGACTGCTTCCATCTGGCCTTTCTCTAGGCTTCTAACTGAGTGCTCTGCCTGGCCTCATACTAACTTTGGCAATATGTCATTATCTGACTCCTCTCATTCTCTAGCTTGGTCTGTTTTCTCCTGTGCCTAGCTTGTTCTCTCTCTGTAACCTGTCTCTGTAAAATTCCCAGTTCTCTTTCTCTCTTTGCATGGCCCTTCAAGTAGCTTCCCTTTCCTCTCTCTTCTGCAAGTTGGGCGTATCCTATTCTGTTGATACATCACTTTATCTGCCACTCAATTAGATATCACTTTCAAACTTGGGTGCTTCCTTCTACAAACTAACTTTACCTTCATGGTTGGGATTAAGGGTGTGCATTTAGGGTGTATTTGTATTCCAGCCAGAGGGATTACAGGTTTGTGCTAAGACACACCACAGTTAGAAACAGGGGACACCAGAGCCAGGAAGCGGGAGCAGGTGGGTTGGGGAGCAGGGTGGAGGGGGGGGGATAGAGGGCTTTGGGGATAGCATTTGAAATGTAAGTGAAGAAAATATCTAATAAAAAAATGCCTTAATAAAAAAAAGAAAGAAACAGGGTTTTTTTGTTTTTGTTTTTCAGAAAATATCACAATCTCGGTTTCACAGTGTGACCAAATATCTTGCAACATATGTATATATGTGTATATGTATGTGTGGGTGTGCTTCACATGTGAAGGTCAGAAGTCTATGTCAGATGTCTTCTCCTGCTCTCCACCTGTTTTGTTTTGTTTGGGACAGCATCTTTCAGTGAACCTGGATTTCCCATTTCAGCTAGACTGGGTGTCAGAAAGCCCATTGCGTGTCTCTGTCTCCTGTGCTCCTTTCCCACTTTGGGATTATGGATTCATAGTACTGCACTATATAGCCACTATTATACTATGACTTCTGCTTATGTGTATCGGTTGAATTTGTATTAGTTATTTTTCTCATTGCTGTGACCCAATACTTTACAAGAAACAATTTAAGAAGGGATTTAATTTGGTCCTTTGTTTCTAGGGTTTTAGACCATCCTGGCAATGCAGACATTGTTGTCTTATAAAAAGATTAAGGAGAGAAGGAATATGTTTGGTGGGTGTGCAGTCAGGTGTTGGGAGAGAGAGAGAGAGAGAGAGAGAGAGAGAGAGAGAGAGAGAGAGAGAATGAGAATATGAATAGAGTAGTAGAGGCTGGCCATGAGCTTGTGGAGAGAGAGGGAGGAGGGGCATCTGGAGAGAGTGGAGAAGGGGCCGAAGGGGACAGAGCTGGAGCAAGAAGGGAAGAGCAAGAGAGAGGAGGGGGTTAGCAGCCCCTTTTATAGTGTGTCAGGCACACCTGGCCAGGTAACTGGGGCAAAGCTTAGACAAAAAGTTAACAGACATAACAGCAGGAACATGAGGCAGATGGTCAGATCAGATCAACAGTCAGCAAGGAGAGAGATAAATGTTGGTGCTCTGCTGACTGTGCATGTATGTGTGTGCACACATGATGAGTGAACATGTGGAGTCAGAGGACAGTTTATAGGAGTTGGTTATTTCCTTCCATTGTGTGGGTTCTGGAAATTTAACTCAGGTTGTTGCAAGCACCTGTACCCACTGAGCCTTCTCTTCAACCCCTCCAGTTTATATTTTAAAAGTGGGTTTCTTCACTGAACCTGGCATGCTAACTCATTGTTTTAGCTAGGCTGGCTGGCCAGCAAACTTTGTGGAATTCTGTCTCGGCCTCCCTATGCTAAGGTTACAGTATGCCAAGTACTGTATCCACTGAACCATCTTCCTGATTCTTCTACTGGCTTTTTTTTTTTTTTTTTTTTAAGATTTGTTTATTTTGTGTATATGAGTACACTGTAGCTATACAGACAGTTGTGAATCATCATGTGGTTGCTAGGATTTGAACTCAGGACCTCCAGAAGAGCAGTCTGTGCTCTTAACCAGTGAGCCATCTCTCCAGCCCCTTCTAATGACTTTTAATTCCACTTTCATTCAGTCTGGGCCCCCAGCCCTTGGGATGGTACTCATTCTTTCAAGGTAGGTCATACCTCCCCAGTGAAATCTCTCTGAAAACACCCTCAAAGACAGACCTAGAGGTGTGTTTCCTAGGTAACTCCATCTCCAGCCAGATTGATAAGCAGCTTTACAAGCCCTCTGGGGGATTTCTAGAGGTCATTGTTAATCATAAGAAATGCTAACCACCAGGCACAGGAAGGTTAAGTCCTTAGTAGATCCTGATATCTTTGGGTTGACCTGTACGGTGCTGGGGCCTGAGTTCCCATTTCTCACACCCAGGCTCTCATCCCCACAGCAGGGTGTCCACATGGCTGGCACTGCAATTGGCAGGTGATGGGTGGAAAGGAATAGCACAGCAGAGGTAGATGTTCAGATGCTGGGAACTGCAGACGCTTGGGGAGAAATCAAGGACGTTTTCAGTGAGGGTATTTAACAAGTGCATGATGTCATGCGAACAAGGACCCCTGTGTGTCCCTTCCCCCAGGGCCTCAGGGTGGCAGACTGAAAGGTCAGAGAATACCCACTCACCTTTTATCTCTGGTTGGGTGTAGTGGCTATTCCTGGTTGTCAACTTGACTATATTTGAAATGAACTACAATCCAGAATTGGAAGGCTCACCAGTGAACCTAATCTGGAGACTGGGAGATAGAAGTTTCTGACCTGGATCTTGGTATGGAGATCTTGAGACACAGTGGTGATTGAATCCAGAAGATTAAGACAGGGAGATCTCCGAGTCCAAGATCATCTGGGATTAAAGGTGTGGTGGCACACACCTTTAATCTGGGATACTCCTTCTGCTGGGGACCATATAAGGACATTGGAAGAAGGGAGTCTGGCTCTCGCTCTTTCGCCTTCTTGCGGTGTGGGACTCAGCAACTGCTAGATCCTTGGACTTCCATTCACAGCTACTACCATTGTTGGGATTTGGACTGCAGACTGTAAGTCATCAATAAATTCCTTTACTATATAGAGACTATCTGCAAGTTCTGTGACTCTAGAGAACCCTGACTAATACATTGGGAGAATGGGGCATCTGACACTGTGAACATGTGTACCGTTTGAAGGAGGAGCCACCCACCAGTCTTGCCATCCTTACTGAAGGCCCTGCCAGGTCTTGTAATTCAGTTTTGTAAGCTGAAAATCTAAAGTAATTTGAAACCTTTCCATTGGGCCATCACCTCATTTTCCAACACAGCAGGATTATAGGGTTGCTAGGCTCGGCAAATTAAAACACGGGGCATGCACATGGTTCAACTTGAATTTCAAATTCAAGTTTTTGTGTGCACCCCAACTGTTAAATGGAACATGCTTATCAGAAAAAAACAAAAAACAAAACAAAACAAAAATACTTGCTATTAATCTAACATTTATTTTTACCTCGTCATTCTTTATTTGGCAAATTCCAGTGGAAACCAAACCTGTGTTGTGGACTGGCCAGTTGGGAATATTTATATAGTGGCAATGGGCAGGTGTTGCAGTCAGTTCTGTTTAGGTTTATGACTAGCACAGGACTAATGATAAAAGCAAATGCTTGTGTTGGATTTGCCTACATGCCAGGTACCTCCCTCTGAGCTTTACATCTGCTAACCCCATTCTGGCAATAGGCCTTGCAGGCAGGATCCTGACAGATATTTTTTTTTAACTGTTCATGGTACTTTAAAATTTCTTTTCAACATGTGGGTCTATGGTTCCTAAGGTTAAGGAATCCCATAGGAGCTGTAACCCCAGCACTAGAGAGACAGAGGCAGAAGCAGATGGATCTTTCTTTGTTCCAGGTTAGCTAGGGTACATAGTAAGATCCTGTCCTAAAAGAGGTAAAAAAAAAAGTCTTATAGGAGCCACCAGGCCACTCTCGTCCCTTAAATTCAGGTGCCTTTAAGAAGCTGCACCCGTTCTGAATCACCTTCATGATTTTGAACTATTGATAAATGGCTCTGTTGGTCCGGGTGAGGGTTATACTGCACTAGAGACGAGTCATACTTAGTGTTTTTAATTGGTTCTTGGGCAGAGAGCAGCTCTGTTTGGTGGGAGTCTTTGCTTTCTCCATTCTCATTTCCTGGCACTCAGCTCCTACTACCCAGGTACAGCAGAGGGCAGGCCCTTGCTGTCTACACCTGGCTGGTCTCCATTTCCCTGGGTTCACCCAGCTCTGCCAGGTGTCCCATGGTTGGTGTCTCACTGACCTTGGCTCACAGATTCAGTCAGACTAGCTGACCAGAATGCTCTGGAGAGCCACTCTTTCTCTGATTCTCAGTGCTAGGGTGTCAGGCCCAGAGTTTGCATGGGTGCTGGGGATCTGACCCCAAGTTCTCATACTTGTATGGTAGCCACTTCACTCATTAAGTCAGCTCTCCACCATCAGTCTACTTATTAAAAATGGGTATTTTAATTAAAAACAACTGTTGAGAAATACTGTCTGTCAATAGTCAGAGCTTTGGTTCATCCTCTGCTTACATCCAAAGACTTTGTCCCTCCTTGGTGCTTAGTTGTTCTTTTTGTGTAGAGAAATAAGAAATGTCTTGTGTCTGATAGACACCTCATGTTTCCTCCTAACTCATCTGCCTGGTCAGGTGGATCTCACTGAGTTTCCTCTCAGCCCGGGCCTTTCCAGCACTGACGGACCATAGATAGATATAACGGCAGAGTGGTCAGCAATGCTTATTGTCCTGGTGACAGTCCTAGTGCAGTGGTTCTCAACCTTCCTAATGCTACAACCTTTAATACAGTTCCTCATGTTGTGGTGACTACCACCCATAAAATCATTTTCATTGCTGCTTCTTTTTGCTACTGTTATGAATGTAAAGTAAGTACTTTTGGAGATAGAGGTTTGCCAAAGGGTCAGGACCCACACAGCTTGACTATCACTGCTCTGGTAGCTGTAGTCAGGTTTTAACAATAATTTCCAGTCCTTTAGGACCTGGGTTTAAAATTAATACCTGTCTTAGTTGTGTAGTTGTGTGCTGGTGTGCAGTTTGGGGCTATTCACCTGGGAGGGGGTAAACTGCAGAGCTTCCGTTATGTATGTTCTCCTCCTACCTAACCCCATTAGTGACTCTGTTAGGGTTTCAGGTCTACGAGATTGAGAATGAACAGTGAACTTCCTGGTTAATCTCTTTTGCTTCCCTTATTTGCAGCTCATTTATAACAGCTTTGCTCAGTTCTTAGTCAAGGAGAAAGGATATGACGAGGGGCTGCTCACTCTGACTCCGGAGGACTGGGATTTCTGGTAAGTCTCCAACTCCTTTTTCATCTGCATCCCCCGTGGCTCCTAATTGCTGCTGATAAAAATCTTACTTCATACTCTTCTGTGAATGTGAACAGTGAAATGTGAAATTAGTCAAAAACAAAATAACCTCTATTCTAAAAGTTTTGTGTTTAATGAATTGAAGTATTGTACTGTGAGCATGTTTAGACTTTATTTAATATGAAAGTGAACTTTCAGTTTGTGACTACTAGGAGGGTAATTTTATATAGTTTCAGTCAGTCTTAGCCAGAAGGTTGACAGGTTACTAAGAACTGTAATTTACATCTTTGTGAACAAGTTTGTTTTGTTAAGAACCATGGAAGAGCAGTCATCATGTTTAAATAAGTGATTACTTTAGGGCATTTGAATAAATATTCATTTATGATTTTTACTGTTCAATTCCCTCCCTGATTTATGATTTTCAACTTCACAAAGGGCATTCTTGGTCTTTCTACCTCAATTAAACAAACAAAAAGCAAGTTAATTTAAATTGCTCAGTTTAAACAGGCTGGTAGCATATGCACGCAAGTATGAATATAATTCAAGCTACCCAAGGCCTGGGGTTGAAGGATGCTGTTCAGTGTTAGCTGAGCAGCATAGAAAGTCCCTGTCTCTAGCTCAGTCAGCAATCTCCAAGCAGGAGGTTTGTTCAGTCTTCCAGAGACCACTGAAACAAAAGGAGCTGAGTGCCTCCCAAGGCCCAAGGATCACTGCAGAGAGAATGGAAAGATCATAAAAGGTAAAGATGGTGAGTGACTGCAGGGGGGTCATTCTCAGGAAACAACAGGAGAGTTGCACATAGGAACTCACAGAGGAACAGGAGGAACAGCAGCATGCAGAGGAACAACAGAATGCACCGGTCCTGGGTAAGTAAGCTCAGCCAGATAAAACCCAAGCTTGGAGCAGGAAGATGGGACCAAGTCCCACCCTTAGCTGAGCTATTGACAGTTGAGAGCTTCTAAGAAGAGGAAACGTTAGTTTTCTTCAAGGATGGGGCTTCTGAGAGGCTTACCCATGTACAAGTGGTCACAAGCTGAAAGTTCATTTTCATGCTAAATAAAGTCTAAACATGTTCAAAGTACAGTAAGCACAGAACTTTTAGAATAAAAATTACTTTGTCTTTTACCTAATTTCACATTTCACTTGGTAAAACCAGTGGCCCCAAGTGGACTCTGGTTTTAACACAACACAACACAACACAACACACACACACAGAGAGAGAGAGAGAGAGAGAGAGAGAGAGAGAGAGAGAGAGAGAGAGAGAGAACACGCTAGGAAGAGGTAGTAGGGAAGATGGGGAAGACTTGGAACATGGACAGGAGAGTGTGATCAAAGCACACTGTACATGTGCACAGAATTCTCAAATGAGAGAAAGTGGGGAGGAGAGATGGAAAAATGGATGAGTGCAATAACTGCTCTCATCCTAGCCTTAGGGAGGCAGAGGCAGCAGGATCCCATGGCCTTGATGTCTGGGTCAGCTTAGCCAACTGGTATGCTCCAGGTTCAGTGAGAGATGCTGTGTTAAAAAGTAAGGTGAGGCTCTGCCAGTGCCTGGCAAACACAGAAGTGGATGCTCACAGTCATCTATTGGATGGAACACAGGGCCCCCAATGGAGGAGCTAGAGAAAGTGCCCAAGGAACTGAAGGGGTCTGCAACCCTATAGGTGGTACAACAATATGAACTAATCAGTACCTCCAGAGTTCATGTCTCTAGCTGCATATGTAGCACAAGATGGCCTAGTCCACCATCATTGGTAGGAAAGGCCCTAGGTCTTGCGAAGATTATATGCCCCAGTACAGGGGAATGCCAGGTTGGGAAGCAAGGGGAGGGGGGAGGAGGAGGGGATAGGGGATTTTCGGAAAGGAAACTAGGAAAGGGGATAGCATTTGAAATGTAAATGAAGAAAATATCTAATAAAAAAACTAGAAAAAAAAAAGTAGGGAGGATACCTGATGTCATCTTCTGGCTCACACATACACATGTGTGTACACATGTGAACACACATAAAAACATACAAATTAATTAAAAATAAGAAAATACTTGTTATGCTATAAGTAATAATCATAAAAAATACATGCAGAATAATCATTCATTGAGCACCCATCTGAGATTTGTTTGTCTTTCGGTACATCCTTTCTGTCCTAAGAGGTAACACAAAGCTCTTACCGTGTGAAATTATTGTTCCTAGAAACTTTACTGTGAAGGAAAGTAAGTAATGACCCCCAAGCGCCCTTCTATGTGTATTTGACCTGGCTCTTTGCCGGCCATGTGCTGCTTTGCTGTTATTATTCACAATAGTGAATCTATCCAGTTTTCTCCAGATCCCACAAGTCTTTTATAATAAAGAACCTAGAACTTAGTATTCAACCTTCCTTTACTAGTTTTCAATAATACTCCTTGACCAGAGGATATGTTTTTTAAAAGTAAAACTATATGGAAGTACATTAGAAACAATGTAGAAAACACCCTGGCAAAGAGGTTAGCTTGTGCATTGTAAGTGTATGTGGATGTGTATACTCATGAGCATCTTTCTGTTTGTATATGTTTTAATTTGATTTGTGTGTGCATATGTATGCACATGCATGCTTGTGTGTGTGTATGTACAGGCATACATGTGCTACAGTACACGTGGGAAGGTCAGGGGTCAACTTTAGGAGTCTGTTTTCTCTTCTGCCATTTATGTGGTTGTCAGCTTTACTCAGCAATCCCTTTTACCCACTGAACCATCTCACCTGCCCATGTAGAATGGAAAACATTAGTATATTTTAACAAGATACAGGATAATCTTCATTTACTATTTTCTCTTTTGAGTTATGTCTTTTTATTTTATTTTTTTTTACAAAAGTCTAAAGACGTCCTGTGTTTGAGACTTAATGTTCCTGGATGCTCACCCTCATTGATTAACATATCCTTTGTTCCTGTGAGAAAATCTCTTTAACATTGTAACATTTAATCAGATTTTTTTTTCCTCTGAGGTGAATTCAGTGTATGAGCTGATTGATAATCAAATGTTTCCATTTTAGTTGCAAGGGTTTGGCATTGGATCTAGAAGATGGGACCTTCATTAAACTTGCAGCTGATGGCACTGTGCTCAGGTAATGCAATATTATTGTGATCAGAGTGTCCAAGATACCTTATTACTAGTATACAGTCCTTAAGCTATAAAATGGGGTTATTATTTTAGTCAATCATATGACACATAATAGCACTGTATTCCTTTTAACTTTTTAGAAATAGTTGTAGGAAATACAGTAGAAAATAACATGCTTTGTGTCATTACCTACCCTTTTTTAAAAAATTTATTTATTCACTTTATATTCCAGTATCACCATTCTCTACCCCCCCTCCCCCTCCCTCTGATAAGAGGGACTCTCCCCCTACCACCCCACCACCATTCTACCACTACCCCAGGCACATCAAGTCACAGCAGGACTAGGCACATCCTCTCCTACAGTGGCCCAGTTAGGGGAACAGAATCTCTGGGCAGGCAACAGAGTCAGGGACAGCCCCCACTCCAGTTGTTGGAGGACCCACATGAAGACCAAGCTGCACATTTGTTTCCTGTTTCTGGCAAATGAGGCTACTGTGAACGTAGTTGAGCAAGATTCCTTGTGGGATGGTGAAGCATCTTTTGGGTATATGCCCAGGAGTGGTATAGCTGGTTCCTGAGGTAGATCTATTCCCATTTTCTGAGAAGCCACCAAATTGATTTCCAGAATGGCTGTACAAGTTTGACTCTGATGTACAATATAGGAGTGTTCTGCTTGATCCACATCTTCAAAAGATCATGGATATCACACTTTTGGTTTTCACTGGGTGCTTAGAATATCATCAGGGATCCTTTGATTAAAGAAGATGCTGATGGGTACTGGGTAGGGGTTGGTGGTCTGTGTATGCCACTTTAGGCCATACTTGCTTCCATTATGCAAGGCTCCTTTGGACCAAATCAGCCCCCCACTCTCTGGTTCCCTCTTCTCTGGGTGCACGTAGACCTCTCGGGTTGATCAGGGTATGAAAAGCTACTAATTAGAAGCTGCCATCACTACTGAGTCTTAGGGAGAGTACCGTGGAGTGAGGATCTATTTCCCAGCACGTACTCACAGTGTCATCATGCCAACACCATACAGTGCTCTGTTATTGTTTATACCCATTTGTTCAGCGTCAAAGAAGACTCAATATGGAGCCCCTGCAAGCAGTCCTCCCTCTTTGGATACTTTTGAAAGATCATTTATTTTGTAGTCAAGTTGCTTTCATATTTCCCCCAGACTCTCCCCTGAGGTGTGTCTAAAAGAAACATGTGTGGCCTTATCTCTGATTATTTTGTCCTTTATTTGCCTATTTTTCTCAGGCAGCTAGGAGTCTATCTGTATGCAAATACAGTACGCATGACCCTTAAGTCTGTAGTCAAGTTGATTGTTTTCTGGGAATCTTTAGTCATTCTCTAGTTGTTCATTTCTGCCTGACTGTGTGCCCAGTCTCTGTCTCTCCCAATTTAATTTCTGAATAACCTGAAGATCTTCTAGCACACTTTATCTCCTTGATGATGTCTTTGATCCTATACTGTAGATATTTGTCTGCTTGTGTTTGCCTGTAGACTTCCTCCATCTTGACCCAGTCTTCTGAAGTGTCAGCCTCTAAAGAGGAGAACTCTGTGTGTTTTCATCCTCATTAGGTCTCCTTCATTTCTTCATTTTCCCCTTCAGATTATTTTCCAACCAAAATTAAATACACTATATGTTCTTAAAGAACTATATAAAATATCAACTTTCACATGGTGAAAAGTGAGAGTCCCCTAACATGGCCCTAGTAAAACAGAAGCAATATTCTGAGCAGCATAGAACCTAGCTCTTTCTATATCCTGTTCTGTTTGGTACATTCCTCTGGCTGCTGCTTGCTAGTGTGATTCCAGTGTGTTTGTTGATCTTATTTATGTATGTGTCCTTGTGTGTATAGATTGTCCACTCTTGTTTCCACAAGCCCTTGGTGCTGGGTGCTTACCATTCTGTGGAGCTGATGTGGCTCATATTCCAACCTGCTACCAAAGTCACCCTTTCCACCCAGTCTACTTCGTTGTCTCCTAATTGTTCCAGTTGGATATGTGTTTTGCTCTTGCTGTGTGTGTGTGTGTGTGTGTGTGTGTGTGTGTGTGTGTGTGTGTGTGTGTGTGTGTGTGTGTGTGCATGTTACTGGAGTTAGAATCCAGGACCACACATTCACTAGACTAGTTTCCTACCACTAGTATACATTCCCAAGGGCTTTAAACCTGTGGGCCTCTGACCTTACCCTCTGGAGGAGCTGGGATTCAAAGCATGTGCTGCCACACTGGCTTTGTCTCATCTTTTGATGACACCACAGCTTCTCTACAAAATGACAGGACCTTCTGCAGCAGTACCCTTGCATAGGGAAGCTCCTCCTCATTTGCTAGTGGATAGGCTAGAAGTGGAAGAGCCAGGGCTGTGATAGAAATCCCAGAGCATCTGGACAGTGAGCTTTGAACTGATCTACTTTGACTTGTGTGACTTTGGCAGTGTTTTCTGCCTTAAGTGTATGTTCTGTTGGCTGTTATGCTATGACAGTGAAGGGCTTATAGAATCCTAGAGTGGTTGAGATCAACCCAGCTGAAAACCAGATACATAAAAACAAAAACAATAGTTGAACACGGTGGCCCATGGGTAGCACTCAGGAGGCTAAGGCAGGATTATCACATGTTAAGTCTAGTAGGATTGGTGTTCAGTGGTTTCGGTGTCATCACAGATGTAATCAAGGGAACTGTAGCACTCTGCAGTCTTCTCTTGTCAACAGGGCAAGCCATGGCACCAAGATGATGACTCCAGAGGCACTGGCTGAAGCCTATGGCAAGAAGGAGTGGAGGCACTGTGTGTCAGACAAACGCTGTACATCAGACAAGCCCTGTGTGTCAGACAACATTCCTTGCTGCTCAGGTAGGGCTCATCCCTCACTCACGCTGCTTCACTTTCAGCCTGTTACTGCAGTATGAGGACACAAGCACCTCTGTCCCCTCTGGCCAAGCAAGATGTCCAAAGGAATGGATTTAACTTTATAGCACTAGGATATATTATTTTTCAGATGTGTCTGGTTTCTGTTTGGTATTAGTTCAGCATTAGTTCAAGGAACATTTCCCCTGGTGTGATGAAGCTTTCCTTAAATCTCCTTTTACTCGTGTTTGTTCTGAAGTAAAAGGACCACCCTGAAGATGGTGCATCCCTTAGCTGGAGGTTCTTTATGCAGCAGTTAGTAACATGCTCTGTCCTCAGTTTCCATGTCTCCCATGTTTTCATATCTCCACTGCCCGGTACTCCTGCCCCTTAGATTCTGCTTCCTTGAAGACAGCCCTATCTCCTGCCCCTGATTTTTATTCTAAAATGACTCCACATGCTCTTCTTAAGTCTGTGAAGAGCTTTACCAAAGCTAAACAAGAAATATTTTAGAAATTATTTACTTACGTAGGTATGCATGGATTGATTTGAAGTGGTTAAGATCTTTTTATGGACAGGGAGTCCTCATTAAAATTAGACTGTTTCTCTGTTCTCTCTGCCTTAAGCTTCTGCTCTTTCTGCCACTCTAGAGTGTTAAAGCGCACCTTTCAGACCTGTGATAACCTAAAAAGAGCTAACATTTGTTTGTTACTGTTGTGTGACCTTCTTAGATGTGACTTCTTTTGAGATTTTTGTTTAAGTCTTTCTGGTGGGTTGAAAGTATTAGGAGGTATGGGTGGGTTTGACAAAGTCAGTGGGTAAGGAAAATGAGATTTTGCCTTAGAGTTCAGTATTGGATGCTTTAGCACATCTAAGTCAAATTTGCTTCCCAAATAATGATAATGAATTGTTGGCTTTGGCTGGGAACAACCCCCACTAGTAGAGTATACCTACGTGTGAAGTTGTATGTTCAATTCCCAAGAGCAGAAAGCCCTGTTAAGTAATTTCTTCCTGTTTCCAAGGAAAGCTAAGCACATAGCTAAGTGTTTTGCTTCAGAAGCTATTCAAAATCTTGAATATTTTTTAAAGCAAAATATTCCACAGCTATGAAAAAGTAAGTACCCAGTTATGACAGACTCATTTGCTCACTGTGTACCCACCCAAGGATACTCTTTCTCTGAATTGACAGCTCCTTCTGCTTCATTTCCCCATGTGCATCTTGGTGATTTTGAATTAGTCAAATATTACTTGGTTTGTTAGGCAAAATTGTCATCCAGGTGTGCAGAGCCTAGGATTGTCATTCTGTGTTTCTGCCTCACCACTGGGGTATCTGAACACCATGGATGTGCCTGTTGATAAGGGGAGGGGAAATGCAGGGGCAGGGACATTAGGCTATGTTTCTAACTTGCTGGAGGGGTGGCCACCAACATGCCGCTCAGGGGAGGGGAAATGCAGTCTAAGATAGGGGTTCCAACTTACGTTTCTCTGGATGAGAAATGGCAGGGGCTGGGACAGATGCTGTGTTTCTCAAACTCCTGTGAGCATATGCACTGCTGGGGTCTGTGAGGCGTGGGTGTGATGGGGTGTGTCCAGCTTGGCTCCAAGTGAGTGTGAGGAGTTTGGAAGGAGACTTGGATGCCATTCTGTGTGAGGAAGGGCTCCCCACTTTTTTGCAGGAAAGGATGCCCAGGAAGGGAAGCTCATTGGCTAAACACTTGGGGACCATCTAGATACCTCATTAGCATGAAGAACTCTAGGTTCTGTACTATGTGACCTGTTGTCATGGTCCTCTTAGTGGGGTGCTGTGGTCAAGTGTTCCAGGACAGAAACCTGGTCGGAGCTAGTTTGAATGCCTGCCATTCTCAGTTATGAGATTTACTGACTTACTGGGGTTCTAAACTTGCAACAACCTTACCAGTTCTTCTCTCTGGTGCCCCACATGGGTATACACATGACTGATACACAATAAAGGGCCGCCTCTTTTAAAAATAAAACGTTTTAAGTGCAGGTGCACACAATGGCCAGAAGAGGGTGTCAAGACACCCTGGAGCTGAGTTGCAGGTGTTTGGAATCATGAGTGCTGAGATTAAACTCAGGTCCTCTGGAAGAATAGTGCATGCTCTTAACCACTGAGCCTTCTCCCATCCCACAAGTAAAATTTTATAGGTATAGAGAAGTATGAAGAAAAAAGGTCTAATGGTTCCACAGTGCAATTAGACTATGCTTACATAGTCTTACAGTCTTATAGAAATAGGGAACGATGGGTTCTGGATTTCACTGAGATTTCAGGGAGGTTGAGGCGAGTTAGTTGAGTTGGCCATCTGGGCCATGTGGTTCCAAGGCCTTTAAGGGAAAGCGTGTGACTGGACTCTGTTGTATCTGTTGTGTGATGATGCTCAGCAGCACAGCTGCAGTCAGATGTTGGGTCACAGGGATGCAACGTGGACCATCAGAAGAGTTGCTTGGGACGTGGAAATCCAAAGGTGACAGATGTGCCAAGGAAGGCCTTGGGTTTGATTTACTCCAAGGCCATACAGAATAAACTTATTCCTCTTCTCAGACCCTGGAGTATCCCATAGTCTTGAGTTTTTCTAATACAGTCCACTCATGTGGCATGACTTTTTTCCCTGTCATTACTGTGGATGTTCTCAGGTTTTCCGGTCTGTCTGAAGTAGCATGAAAGTTGAATGCAGTGTTTTCATGGGCTAATCAACACAGGTATTAGGGCAGTTTCTGGAGACCATTTCATAGGACTCTAATGTTAGATTTGATTGTTATGAAATTTGATAACTAGTAATATATTATGGCTTCTTCATATTGCATTTTATAGTTATAATATACTTTTTTCTGAGATATATTTTGCCATTGAAATGTGTTTTAATAAAATGTTAAACTTACAGATGTCATGTTTCAGCTTTTTTTTAGTATAATTGGAACTTAAATATTCCTCAAAAGATGAGGATGGGGACTGGGGAAATGGCTCAGCAGTTAAGAGCACTCATTCTATCCAAGGGCCTGGGTTCAGGTCCCAGGTCACAGCTGTCTATAACTCTAGTTCAGGGGCTCTTACACCCTCTTTTGCCCTCCACAGGCACCATGTACTCATGTAGTGCATACATACATACAGAGACAGTGCTCAAACACACTTCATTGAAAAAATAAATCTTTAAAATATGAAAAAAAGGATAGGCTGTAGCAATACCAATTTGAATTAAAAAGGCAAGGGAGGATCAGAGTTCAATCTCCAGAAGTCACCTTTAGAAACCCTGGCGTGGTACCACATGCACGTGTGGTCCCAGTGCTTGGAAGTGGGAACGCACGGAAGCCCCATGTCCTTAAAAACAAATGGTGCATGGTGCCTGAGGAATGTTGTATGCTGACACCCATTGTCATCTGGCCTCCACTTGCAGATGCAGACTATACACTCACACCTCTTCCCCCGCCTCCAAAACACCGAACGTAAAGTGGAGGCTTTGCAGACAGTTAAATGAGCATCCAGATTCTGCTCACACGTGTTTTTCTGTTTTCCACAAGCAGGGGCACTGATTTTGTTTGTTTGCTTGTTTTAGGAAAGTGTTATTTCTATGATAACTACTTTGACCTGCCAGGGGCTCTTCTGTGTGCCAGAGTGGTGGACTCTTTAACAAAGGTGAGTGGGCACTCGGGATTTTTAACAAAAAAACCAGAAAACTGTATTTAGTCATAAGTAAGAGGAGTTAATTATGTGTAACTCTTGGATAGAGATTTCACTCTGTTTGCTTTGGGTGGTTTCGGAGGTGACCAAGTAAGCAAAACATGGTGAAATTGGTCGAAAATATTTTTGGAAAATTAAATAATGGTACCCTTTTTAAAAAAGTTTTGTCAAGAAAAGGACACCCTCTTCTCCAGTAGGGGGCATAAAACTCTAGAAAAAGGCAACATAATATGCTCTAAACAAATATTTTCTTGCTTTCATTAGCAGATTTAAAAAAAAAAAAAAAGCAGTACAATTAATTAAGAAGAATTCCATATGTCTTATGAATTCTAAAATTCAAACCAGAAACATGAGGCAAATTTTTTTAATTAATCTTTTGCTTTGTGCCTGCCCAGATGAAATAAATCTCATAATTTGACAATTTATATGTAGACTTAAGATCTATGAATGTAACTGGGTTTGCATGTCAGTATTTCTTTGCTTTTTGCATACATTGTATTTTAAAATCACCGTTAAGTATATAAGTGACTTACGAAAATGAGAATCACAGTCAGACATTTGTGAATATTTTCATTGAGCAAGAAAGATTTTTGGTTTGGTTTGATGGTGGGGATTTTCCTCAGGGGCCCTAGAGCATTTGTGCATATTGCCACTGTAATTTTTATTAGCATAAAATGGAGTCTGTTCCTTATCTGGCATGAATGAGGGTGAGGGGAGTATCAAGTCTCCCCTCCAAGCCTGGGGATCAAGCCCAAGTTCTTCAGCTTCCAGCCAAGGGCTCTACTGCTGAACTTCAGCCCAGATCATCAGTCTTTTGTATTTTGTAATGTGCATAATTATATATAAATGTGTTCTTTTTGTATAAAGAGAAAACACTGCTAATGTTTCTATGAAGCAAAGAGCTGTAGAGTTGTGTATTTGGGTATAAATTTTTTCTTTCTTTTTTTTGTTTTTTGTTTTGTTTTGTTTTTGGCTAGCTTGGAAAAAATTTTCCATAAAATGATTTCCATTTTGGATTTAGCAGTTCAGTCGTCCCACTGCAGTAACACTGACTTTTATGTAGAAATGCAGGTTAAGTGGACCCTGAATTCTGAACTAAGTTGCTTTGGGCCCTGTATTACCATCATGCAGTAAGAAGTGTGTTCTGTCATTTCAGAAATTATAGACCTTTGTAGAGTTCTTGTATAGTTAGATATTCTGTAGATTCGGGCTGTATGAGTGGACATTCCCCTTAGTTGGGCTACGGGAACTGCAGTAATAGTGATGTTTATCTGTGTGTTGACTTATAGCAGTGAATTGTAAGGAATATTTCTGTATTAGTCTGTCATGTTTTCTAAAACTGGAATTCCTGCCTTAAAGTAGATACATGTAACGATTTGCTGTAGCTTACCACAATGTTTAGAAGCAGAATTACTGCACTTGTTACATTTGGAAATTTCTTTTTTTAGCAGAACAGAGGTCAAAAAACATTTGATTTTTGGAAGGATGTAGTTGCTGGTATACAACACAATTTTAAAATGTCAGCCTTTAAGGGTGAGTAACACGAAGAGAGGCCTCCTGGTAGCGGTTGTTAACTGCCCGTGTCCCCTGGGTTAGGTTAGTCTACCGCTTTGTTTCTTACTTGGTATTTAATCTGGTAAAAATGTTTGCACTGAAATTAGTCTTGATAGCTGTATTTATCTCTGTTCTGTAGTTACAGCTGTCAGGAGTCTGAGCCAGTTTATCCAGCTACTTCCAAATGTCTCCCAGTGTAGTTCTCCTGGGCAGGAGGATGTTCTCTAGAATGAAAGTCCCAGTCTTTGTTTTCTGGCTTAGGAGTGGGAGCTAGGGACACCTGTAACCCTCAGTGCGGTAGTGATGGAGGGACATATAAAGTGCCTGCCTCCATTCTATTTCATTGTTTAAGGAACAGGAGTGTTTGGCCCAGAATGAGAGCAGAGTTACTGCCACCCCCAAGCTAGCACTTTTCGTTTTCCTTTGCTGCAGGTTTGCAAAGAGTCTTATTTCAGGGAGTGAATAGCCTTTATGTTACACTGCCCTAATGATTAAGTCAGACTGGCTTGATTAACAAGTGGGCTGATCGATGCTAATCAGCAGGATTTAAGTTTTGAAATATGTTGCCTTTTGATTCACACACACACACACACACACACACACACACACACACACACACACACACAAAACCCATCCCTCCTTTTCAGTAAATCAAGCCACCAAAATAATTTTAAATATTATGACTAAAATGTGCTAAGGCATTGAACAGTAATTGCAGGATATTTGTTCCAATTTGATATATGTGTGACACTTTCTTCCCTCCCTCCAAGACAAAACCAGAGTTTTGAAGTGATGTTTATATATTTTTATTTCCCTGTGTCTACTCATCAGCTTTGGTCCAGTCTCATAGAGGCTGTTTTTTATATCCTCATAGTACCTGGCATGTGCCCTTCCCACCATGACAGAGGGACGAGCCCATGACAACTGTAGAGTCGTCCCCAATTCACTGCTTTTCTTATTAGCTTCAGCCAGTGCGACACTGTAAAGCTGTGAACAGCTTGTTGTCACCATGAAAGAACTCAGCACAGAATAAAGGTCTATTCATGTCATTTTATTGCTTCGTAATAACAAGTAGATTAAATACTCTGGGCTTTAATAAGTGAGGTACAGCCTACCAGTTTTAAACAATAATGTAAAAATACAGTACAGAGCATAAATAAATAATGTCTTTTCGTTTCTAGTCTGATGTTGAAACCCTTAATGTCTATACTTCCAATCGATTGAAAGGCACACAAAGTGTCTATGCTAATGTTATATAAGCCCATAAAATCATTTTACAAAGATGCAAGGAATTAAATCAGAGTAATCACACTGTTACTGACATAAGTCAGACACTTGTTTCCAAGTTACACCAGGTATGTGGACTTTCTGCAATTGCAGAAAAGCTTGAAACAGCTGTGACAAAGCACCTTGTACTTGAAATTAATTTTAATACAGTATTTTGGTTTCTTATGTGCACTTCAAAAACTATGTGTGTACCTGTGCATTTGAATTTATCTTGATGAAAGGGGTTGTATGAGCCATCAAGTGATGCACCATCAGAAATATCCTAGGGTATACAGTGTCATTTAAATTTGAATATTCAAGTATTTAAAGAATATAAAGTTACATGATAATTCCTGCATGTTTCCTAGATGTTTTCATATTATTAAAAAAAGGACTTTTTTGAAAAGAGAATGTTGAGTTTTTGAAATGAGATTTACGGTGAGTTAGAGTCTTATTTCTGTTTTTTTGAGGCTTTTTTTTTTTTAAAGCTTCTGTTAAAAAAAAATGTAAATATTGATGGAATGACAGAAACCCCCCCAGGGCTTTAGGATTGCTGAGTGTCCGGGAGGATCCTCACATACCCACTGTTGCCACTCACTTTAGAAGTGAGGAAACTTGGTCCCAGAGTGCACTTTAGAAAGTTTAAGTTGTTCACATTACTTTTAGCCTACCTCCAAATGCATCTCCAGGGATGGCGCGATGGAATTGGGTGGAAAGCCTTTCTAAGCGGAATAGGATGAGCTTGACAGGAACTGCTCACATGGGAGCCACTAGGACTCCTGAGAAGGACGAGTGGACGTACTCAGAGGAGTAGAGTCCGTTTGATTCTGCATTGGGCAACTGGAGCCATACCTGGTCATTTTCTGTGAGCTCCATAATTGCACTCCCTGAAGCCTGATCCAGGTAGCCTTTGCTGTACTCATCATACGTGTACATCATAGGCGTGCCGTTCTTAAACAGGCCTACCCAAACATGAGTCCCTTTCACATGCACGTGGTAGGAGAAATAGTATATGCCTGGGATCTTACAGGTAAAGATTCCAGATCTTGGGTCATAATGATGCTGCCTGTTGTACAGAATCTCATCAAATGGGATGGGGGCACCTACTGCTGGGTAAGCTTTAGAGAGAATGACAGTAAAAGCAGACACAGGCATGCCTGTTACCCCATGGTTAGCACTGACAAGTGGTGTCCCAGAAAGCCTGGGCCTCTGGCCTGCCTTTATGAAGCCATCAGGCATGACTGCTTGGCCGGGGGGTCCTGGAGGACCCGGGGGACCTGGGAGACCAGGTTCTCCACTGTGGCCTCTTGGACCAGGAAGGCCTGGAGGACCAGTGGGCCCATTGAGGCCCTTAGTTGCTATGCCAGCTGGGCCTGGAGCACCTGGGTTTCCAGGGTCACCCTTAGATCCAGGGAATCCTGGGACACCTGGTGGCCCAGTGGGGCCCCTGGTACCTGGTATTCCAGGTTCACCTCTTGGACCTGCCTCGCCATTGTGTCCAGGCACCCCTTTAGCTCCTACAGGGCCAACAGGACCTCGAAGACCAGGGGCTCCTCCCACTCCGGGATCACCTTTTTGTCCTGGTAACCCTGGGTTACCCTTAGGACCATTGAGACCTGGCTCCCCAGGATACCCCGTTTTTCCATCTAACCCAGGTGGACCCCTTGCTCCTCTAGCCCCAGGGGGGCCTGCAGGCCCAACCAGACCTGTCTCACCTTTAGTGCCTGGAATACCATGGTTCCCTGGGATTCCTTTAGGTCCTTGGGGTCCCATATTCCCAGGGGATCCAGGCAGACCCGGTTCTCCAGGATGACCTGCTGGCCCTTGTTCCCCTTTGGCACCTGGAGCCCCAGGAAGACCAGCAGGTCCCCTTTGTCCCTTCAAACCTGGCAAGCCTTGTTTTCCAAAGCCAGGAGCTCCTGGAGGCCCAGCTATTCCTGGAGCCCCTGGGTGGCCTTTTTCTCCTGGGATACCTGGCTGACCAGGGGGGCCAATAGCTCCTGGCTTCCCAATACCTTCTCGTCCTTGCTTCCCAGGAGGACCTTGGGGACCTGGTGGACCAGATGGTCCCGTTTCTCCTGGGAAACCCCGGTCACCTTTGATGCCCGGCTGTCCTGGAAAGCCGTTTTCACCTCTTCTTCCCACTCCAGGGGGACCAGGGGGTCCTATGGGGCCTTGAGGGCCTGGAAGACCTCTCTCACCTGGACGACCAGGAGAGCCATATCCTGTTTCCCCTTTCCGCCCATTCACACCAGGGGCTCCTGGTGCACCCTTTTCTCCAGGAAAGCCCCTAGGTCCTGGGGCACCTGTAAGTCCCTGCTGTCCAGGTTTTCCTGGCACAGAAATTCCAGCTGGGCCAGGGATTCCAGGGGGTCCTGGAGGGCCCCGAGGTCCTGGTAAGCCAGCTGGACCAGTATCTCCTTTGTGTCCATATGGTCCTCTCTCCCCTGGTTTGCCTGGCAGGCCTGGCAGGCCTGGCTTCCCCGTGGCTGATATTCCTGGTGGTCCTGGCAACCCTGGCTCTCCTTGGAGTCCAGGACTTCCATAGCCCGGCTTGCCTGGAGGTCCTGAGGGACCTGGGTGTCCTCGAGGTCCGGTTGGACCTGGTGGACCAGGAATGCCTTGTTCTCCTCTTACTGGAATCCCTGTAAGACACACCAATATGCCACCTAGCGTCAGCAACATTAAACTAGGGATTCTCAAAGCACAATGAGGATAGAGTGTGGTAGTGCCCTGTGTTCCAGGTAACTCCCACTTACACAACAGTCCTGCGTGGGGCTGGGTGCTCTGGGGGATGTATTTCCTCACCTACCGAACAGCGTAGATTTAGACTTGTTATTGTTCACCCTTGATATGTACTTGGGCTTTTGTTCTCGTTTATTGACTTAAAACGGAGGCAAAGGAAGACAGGATTTATACATAATGCATTGATGAGGCACATAGAATAATTTCAAACTGATAATCAAAATGCAGGAAGTACTTCATCTTATAAAGTTGTGGATTCATTTAACCAGAGCACTGTCCTGGTGTGCTAATAATTTCAAACTGATGATCAAAATGCAGGAAGTACTTCATCTTATAAAGTTGTGGATTCATTTAACCAGAGCACTGTCCTGGTGTGCTAACCCTAACTTTAGTAACCCCTTATTGAGTGCCTATGACAGAACACACTGTTTGACCACTGAGATGAGAAAAGCACAGAATGTGACGTAGAAGCCTCAGATGTAACATGCAGTGCTTACTTTAAAATGCACCTCAGTGGTGGGAAGTAGCCTATAGTCTACTAGGCATTACCATATACTGTGGTAATGATGATGATGGTGGTGGTGGTGATGATGATACTTGTTCCTGTCTATTGCTATAGTCATTGTAAACACCACACAGAGTGTTTATTTCTCATAGAAATCACATTTAACTAGTAACATTGACAGTAAAGCTGCAGGTGATTTTTAATATTTACTCATACAATCTTTATTTTAATTATCTTATTTAATAAGTTTTCAGAAACATTTAGATTTTTTTGTACTGTTGGAAAGCAGTACAAAGTACAAAGTCATGCTGATTTATCAGATGGGACAGTAGATAGCTCAAAACTGTAAAAATGATGTGTAAATATGATCTGCTTATTATATCTTATGGTGTGTGTTTGTGTGTGTGTGTGTGTGTGTGTGTGTGTGTGTGTGTGTGTGTGTTCTAGACCTCAAAACCAGATCCTTATAAATGCTAGGTGAGCGATTTACCACTGAGCTAAACACTTAACTATTAACCTATCACTTTTAGCTTAACTTTTTTTAATATGATAAACTCTTAAGACTTTAATGACTTAAAAAAGTCAAACTGGAGACTAAAGAATAGTTATTAACAATTCTAAATTAGATAACACTTTTAAGAATATCATTTGCTTTAGCTGTTAGCTGTTGATATGCAAGAACATTAATTTTTTTAACTCCCTCCTATTAAATTAAATAGCTGGCACTTAAGAGTAGTCAGACAACAATAGTTACTAAAATTTTCAAAGATAACTCCTGAGATTAACTTTCATGCTAAGTATGTGTAATATTGACACACTTAAAATTGATCAGTAGATAAGGGATTTTTAATGGCTTGGAGTAAAATGGCAGTTTTCAAATGCAGAATTTGTTTCAGCAACAAATTATAAGGATGATAGTTATACAAAAATAATTATCATGGAATTGTGAAGATATTTTTATTTGTTTGTTTGTTAAAACAAAGGGAAAACACATGTTACAGGAAAGGATAGCACCACTTGACCTCCAGTGACATGGTGAGTTGTAGCCTGAACTGTTGTTGCCTTGGGGTCCTAAACCTCCTAGTGCAAGAAAGAATGACTTCTGTGAGTGTTTGTGGGGATAGCCATCAGCTTGTTGCTTGTCGTCTAGAAAAGTAAGTCCGGGGCAGCAGCCACCCTCAAGATTAGAAGCTACCTTCTCTTGAGGTTCTTACATGTCCAACTGTGCACTGTGGCCAGGTAGCTTCCCTATAATTGGATGAACTTGGCTGATATCTCTGTCTCTCTGTCTCTCTGTCTCTCTCTGTCTCTCTCTGTCTCTCTCTCTCTGTCTCTCTCTCTCTGTCTCTCTCTCTCTCTCTCTCTCTCTCTCTCTCTCTCTCTCTCTCTCTCTCTCTGCATGTGCTGAGCAGATTTGCCCAGGGATTGCATAGGAACTTTCTGGGTTTCTACTGTCACCTCAGTGTGAGCATGTATGTTTGTTACATGGCACTAATGCCTGGCAGTGGAGAAGCAGTGCATGCAATTTCTGTTCATTATGAGAAAGAGACCAAGGTAGATTTAACAGTTAAAATAGAGTTTTTTGGCTTTGTGTGTGTTAAGAAGATATTTCCATTTGTTCTGTAGAAATAGTAGGATGATAAGCACTATGTTTTAGGTGGAAAGACAGAAATACTTTTAACCTTCTAACAGTGGTGCATTTGGGTTTTATTTAACTCAACAATTTTTGTGATACTAAATGTGTAAGGTACTAAAAAAGTCTAGATTTGGTTAGAGTGCTGAACCCATCGCTGCTTGTTGGCATTTCCACCCACACTCACTGCTCTAAAGTGGGCTAAGTGTGTCTTCTATTCATTCCTTCTACCTTTTATCTTTCCTTCAGCTTATCTATATTATGAGGCAGTCAAGAGCATCTCCCATACATTTTAAATATTAAGCTGCCTTTCATGTAACACTAAGTTATCTTCTAAAAAAGACATACTTAAACATTTGATTTTTTTTTTTTTTTCAAAATGCTTGTCTCCAAAACTCTACCATTTGAAGCCTTCGCTCAATGCAGGACAAAGTATATGGGCAAATTGAAAAATACTGTGGACAAGAAAATCTGAAGATGGTTTATATTATCAGTAGTTACCATGCAGGATGTTTTAGATGGAATTAGCAAAGATAAGACATGATTGTTGCCCTCTTTGACAGTCTCTTGTTATTTCACCTGTACTGTCTCCTTCATGACATCCTTTTTAGTAACAAAGCCAGACAGGTGAGCCATAGATTTCAGAGAAAGATAAAATCTCTCAGCTATCCCTGAGAGAGAAGCGGGGGAAGCTACCATGCATTATATATGAATATAATGCACAATATATGAATGTGTAAATAATTCTGAGAATTGCTGCTTCCCTTACACATTAGGTTTATTGAGGGATGGTTTTATTTGATACCACTTTTCTTTAATATCTAAAAGCTAGGGTTTTTAAAGCAAATGTTTAAGTAATTAGATATATAAAATTTCTAGTCTATGCAATTATTTTTAGTTTAAATTAACTTAATTTTATTGAATTAATAATTCTACAGTCTGGGTAATTAGTAAATTGTATGAAACCATCATTTGAGAGGGAAAAAGTGTGGCCCTATACATAAAAGTCTCTTATACCAACTTCTCCAGGGTGTTATGTTCCTATACTGACCTGTCATTTCCATGCATCATTCTGCTGGAAAAGCTCAAGCCAATCAAACTTAAACATAGACTAAGAACAGACTGGAAATTATTTTGTTAAGGGGCTCATTATTAACATTATTAAAAATCCCAGCTGTCTAGGAAATAGAGCAGAATGTACAGTTGAGCTTACCTTTTCTCTTTATGGCATATGGGATGAAGTATTGTGTCTTGGGGCTGGCAAGTGGGCCCTTTATGCCTGTGGGCGTTTGGTATCGTTCAGCATAAAACATTCCATGAACCAGGGTCAAGAACATTAGCAGCAGGAAGGGTATTTGTGGCAGCATATTTTCAAATAGATTCTGAAAAACAGAAGACAATAATTACACATAGCCCATCACTGATCTGTTTCATTTCTGTGATGTTCTACAGACTGATTATTTATATAGTTATCTCATGTTTTTTTTTAAATGACTGACCTTTTATACTTAGAACATATTCCATAAAATTATAGGAAGAAAGTTATTGTTGCATGAATATATATGTCTTACTAGTGTTTGGAAGCTGCCTTGAAATAATGCTCTAAAAATAAAATGACCCCCACCAAATAGCCTCATTACTAGATGACTGTATTAAATAATCCAGAGTCTTTGACATGACTTGAAATAGCTAGAACTTTCTAGATAAATTGAAATTTACATTAAGGCAAGTTTGTACAGTTATTTTCATTAAGAATGTCTTAAATAGATGAATACAAATAAACCCGTCTGGGTACCTTTTGGTAGAAAGCCAATTTTAAAAATCATGCACACATACAAAGATATATAATGACTAAATGAAGCCTGTTTCCAAGCCAGCTGGCAGGATGTCTCCCATTGACCCTCAGTCGAGGCTTACCTGGTGCTGGGAGATGTGTGGGACACCTTTCCTGGCTTCCTCTGCCCAGGGAGCAGTGGATAATGCCTTCCCCACGGCTGCCCTGGAGTATTTATACTGTTTTTTTCCCTTATTGCATGAAGTTACCCTGAGCCTAAGCTCCTCCTCTCAGGGGCAAGAAGCACTAATTATGGTGGGAAGTCCTAATGGGCAGGCGTACAAAATCAGGCTCTTTTCCTTGTTATTCTCATTGAAAAATAAACTCTTTGTCTCCATTATATATTAATAGCTTCAGCTGTGCACCTTTTTTTTTCCTATTTTCCTTTTAGGAGTTCTAACTCCAATGTTGGTTCATGATGGAATGATGATTTGCCCTTTTTATTTTTAAAAAGTACATTCTTATGTTAGTTGACTGAAAATATTTGGTAATATACAAAAATATGAGACTTCTTTTGGTGAGAATATAGATTTAAATCATCATGTTAATCCTGCAGTTTTTAGGGGAAATAGTTCTGTAAAAATCACTTACCTAAATGTTTGCTAACTTGGGAGACTTAAGCTCCAGGGGAAAGGGGGGAAATGTAGGTATATTCTTTTGCGTATCAGGATTTTAGGGAAAGCTCTTAGAAGCTGGTGCATGAAAAAGATAGCATTAAATATTTCAGATATATTCATATTAAATATTTTAAAAATTTAGAGCAAGTGCAAGACATTATGGACTTATGACAGTTAGCTGTTCAGGATCCCTGAAGGGTTTAAGTCCTTTACTTACAGCTATACAAAGGTCAGCAAGTGGCCTTAGACTCTCCTCTAGTTTTCATTTTTGCATATAATTGAAAAGACTGTTAACCTAATAATCCTATTGTATGCTTACATAAGTTTGCTATATTCAATGCAAAGGGGAAAATATCCTGGGGCTTTGCCTTTTAAAAATCCAGTTGACTAATGATGCAGTTTCCTACAGGGATCTTGAAGGGTCCCAATTAGGCTTTTCTCCCAAAGAAATAAACATGGTCTCCATCCATGTAAGTAGTTGGTTTTCTCTTTCACAGCCTTACAGAACTACCATCAGTGTTTCAGGAACCTAAGAAATGCAATAGTGAGGACCTGAGAGACCAAGTTCTGTGTCCCTGTTAATGCCATCATTCTGGATCTGAGTCGCCTCAGCTGTGCAGGTGACCTGCTTGGAGCAAATTCGGTGCACAGTACAAATACATCTTTTTTTCTTTCTTTCTTTTTTTTTTTCATCTAGCTAGAATTAGAGTAATAAGGGCTCATGATTGATTGGTATTAGAATATTGATTCTT
Source organism: Mus pahari (assembly GCF_900095145.1). Taxonomy (NCBI): domain Eukaryota; kingdom Metazoa; phylum Chordata; class Mammalia; order Rodentia; family Muridae; genus Mus; species Mus pahari. The sequence continues at coordinate 892,958 of NC_034598.1, read as the reverse complement.
TAATAGAGGACAAAAAAGTTTGTCTTTTTCATTTTCCTGTCCCTGTTACAGGTTTTTTCTTGTATGTATTTGAGCAAAACCTTGTACAGCACTTTGATGAAATATAAGTGCATAATTTATTCCTCTTTTCCCTTCTTTGGAAGGTTTTGCTGACTGCCATACTTAGCAATCTACATTATCATGATACATTATCATGATGGCTCAGCAGTTAAGAGCTCTGGCTGCTCTTCCAGAGGACCAAGGTTTGGCTCTCAGTGGGTACATGGTGGCTCACAGCCAGTTCTCAGGGATCTGAACCCCGTTTCTGACCTCTTTTGGCATTGTGTGCATGAGGTACACACACATGCACTCAAGAATACACACTTACACATAAATAAATAAATACTTTTAAAACTACGTTATCATGTATGTTTCTATGTAATGTTCAGATACATGTAATATACCGCTTTTTAAATGTTTTTTATTAGATATTTTCTTCATTTACATTTCAAATGCTATCCCCTTTCCTAGTTTCCTTTCCAAAAATCCCCTATCCCCTCCCCCCTCCCCCTGCTCCCCAGCCCACCCACTCCTGCTTCCTGGCCCTGTCATTCCCCTATACTGGGGCATAGAATCTTCGCAAGACCAAGGGCCTCTTCTCCCATTGATAGCCGACTAGGCCATCCTCTATTACATATGCAGCTAGAGACATGAGTCCCACCATGTTTTTTCTTTGATTGGTGGTCTAGTCCCAGGGAGCTCTGGGGGTACTGGTTAGTTCATATTGTTGCTCCTCCTATAGGGCTGCAGACCCCTTCAGCTCCTTGGGTACTTTCTCTAGCTCCTTCATTGAGGACCCTGTGCTCCATCCAATAGATCACTGTGAGCATCCACTGTATTTGCCAGGCACTGGCATAGCCTTACAGGAGACAGCTATATCAGGGTCCTGTTAGCAAAATCTTGTTGGCATCTGCAGTAGTGTCTGGGTTTGGTGCTTGTTTATGAGATGGATCCCCAGGTGGGGCAGTCTCTAGATGGTCCTTCCTTCAGTCTCAGCTCTGAACTTTGTCTCTGTAACTCCTTCCATGGGTATTTTGTTCCCCCTTCTAAGAAGGATTGAGGTATCCACACTTTGGTCTTCCTTCTTCTTGAGTTTCATGTGTTTTGCAAATTGTATCTTGGATATTCTGAATTTCTGGGCTAATATCCATTTATCAGTGAGTACATTATGTTCATAGCAGCCTTATTTATAATAGCCAAAAGCTGGAAAGAACCCAGATGTCCCTCAACAGAGGAATGGATACAGAAAATGTGGTACATTTTCACAATGGAGTACTACTTGGCTATTAAAAACGAGTTTATGAAATTCTTAGACAAATGGATGGATCTGGAGGAAATCATCCTGAGTGAGGTATCTCAATCACAAAGGAACGCATATAATATACAGCTTTTTTAAAAAAGTTTTGCTTTTGCTTGTCAAGATCTTAGTATGTAAACCTAGCTACCTAGCTAGCCTGATGCTTCCATGTAGTCCAAGTGCCTCTCAACTCACAGCAGTCCTCCTGCCTCAGTTTCACAAATACTGAGAATACAGAAGCATGCCATCATACCTGGTTTTAAATATAGCTTTTACGAGCTGATAGTCTAGTCTATGTTCTATCTTTTATAAATCATATTTTGAAAAAGTTTTTATAGTACTGTTAACTACACTGCATCTGAGAAACCACAGAAGGTGAGAGAAGCTGCCTTCTTTTACACCTGGCTCCTTGGAGACCATTCTGAAGCAGGAGGTAACATGGCTGTTCCTCAATGCTAGAATGAAGGCTTTGTACAAACACATCTTTAGTAATTTAGTATATAGTTACATCCACACCTGTGCCTACACTTGAGACTGATGCTGGTATCCAGTTAGGTATTATTGCTGTGGACGCTCAGTGGACTAGTTCTCAGCTGTGTAGACTCAGCAGTGTGGCCCGGTGCAGTTTCTCCCGCTATAACCAGTCCTCCTATTTTCAGAACTTCCTCCTTAGTATTCCTACCCATCTGGCTTTTCATCAACAGGACAGAACATTTGGACTAGGAGATTTCTAATTCACTCTTTTTTTTTTGGGGGGGGGGGAGATACCCTATTGCCCCGTTATCAGAGTTCATTTCATACTCTAGAGAAAAAGAAAAATGAGGTCCATGCTTAGGAGTTGTGTGCCTTCTTTGGGAGATATGATTAAATATATGTTCATATCTCAGTCAATATTCTCAAGCTTTGGAAAACATGGTGTCTTACTGGCAGTCTGGATAATCAGCCCTTTTGGCTAATAATTCCTTACTTCAGCATACAGACTCTGTTTACCATTTGCTTTGTTAGTCACCTACGAAACACTACCCTGTCCAAAACAGATTGTAGAATCAGAGTATTTGCTGGCCACACCCACACCTAATTGTGTGTATAAGACTATTTTTATTCTGGGTGTTTACCTGTAGCTGTTCAGACTGACTGGTCTGTGACTTTATGAAGGAGCTTATTCTACAGAAGGCCCAACCCTCTCAAGCCAGTAAACCCAATGAGGTTTCAATATCAAATATGAATTGCTGTTTTTGCACAGGTAGCAATTAGCTGCCATGACATACCCTTGGTCATTCATTCATTCATTTCCCAAAGATTTCTTGAATTCCTCTTAAATGTTAGACACTGGATAAACAGCGTGGTGTGAACAATGCACCTTCCTGTCCTTGCTGTGTTTGCACAGTGGGCCTCAGCCTCTGCCCACTGCTGCAGTCCTGTGGGATATGACACAGTTTGCTTAGTGATGGAGTTTATTAAGGTGCCAAAAGCCTAGCAGTAGCCATGATAGACGCTGAGATGGAAAGTGTGGTCTGATAGTGTTTTCAATAATTTTCTACCACATTTTTTGTTATATTTGTGCTCATACTTCAAACTTTATTATAGAAAAATTTGAACTTATCTATAATCAGGGGATGGCTACAGTAAATAGGTGCCCATCATCTAGTTTTAACTCACAGTCAGCCAGTGTTCCTTCTACCTACTCCAATCTCTCCAAATTTTGAAACAAATCACATGCATGGTGCCAGTACATCTATTCGTATCATAATAGATTACTGCAGAAAGCAATTTTTTTCTTTTTCTTTTTTTTTTTTTTTTTNTTTTTTTTTTTTTTTTTTTTTTTTTTTGTTTTGTTTTGTTTTTCAAGACAAGGTTTCTCCATGTAGCTCTGGCTGGCTATCCTGGAACTTGCTGTGTAGATCAGACTGGCCTCAAACTCACAGAGATCCACCTGCCTTTGCCTCCTGAGTACTGGGATTAAATGTATGTAGCACAAATTCTTTTTTAAAAAAAATTCCCCCCAGCACTCGGGAGGCAGAGGCAGGCGGATTTCTAAGTTCGAGGCCAGCCTGGTCTACAAAGTGAGTTCCAGGATAGCCGGGGCTATACAGAGAAACCCTGTCTCGAAAAACCAAAAAATAAAAAATAAATTCCCTATTTACCTCTTAGGTACAATGCATACATGTAGAGACATTGATTGTGTGTGTGTGTGTGTGTATGCACGCATGTATACACAAGCAGAGATTCACATGCATGTGTATTATTCACATGTATAAATCACATACTCTCATATAATTTTAAGTGGCAATCAAGTAGTATTTAGAAATTACTGCCAACAGTAGCTTGCTTAGCCCCGTCTCTTCTTTCCCACTAGCAGCAGTCCATTTGCTGAAACACTGAGCTGTCTGTCCTGTGCGCCTACCACACTGCTGTCTTTGCTGATTGGTCATCAGTTCTAGAGTAGAGATGTGATGCAGATTGGAGATATGTGCATTCACATACAAACAAAACACTTCCCTGTCAGGAACACTCGGCTAATTGGAAAGAGGGTGAGGTGTCTGTCGGGAGGCCTTCACTTGCTATTTGTCTCTGGGGTTATTAGACACGGATGATTACCCTGGTTCATTATTTCATTACAGGTTGTAAAATGCTAGTATGTGTGTAACTTTTATCATTCTTCTTTTATTTCATCAGCTAAAATATTTGTATGAAAGGAAAAAAATGTCTGGACCAACATTTGGTTATCCTGGGATATAGTCTGTAAAGAGAGGAAAAAGAAAAAAAGGGCATGCGTTCACAAGTGTGTACAACAGCTAGCTTTCTTCTTAGCATCCTCCTGTGCTAAGGGCCTGGCCAGTGTCTGTGTGGATGCAAGCTTCATCGTAAACTCGGAGATTTAAATGCATTTCATGCAATCATGACAGTTTTTTAATTGCTCACGATTTTCCTCTGTCTTTGAACAATGAGAACATCCTCAAATAGGTTTCCGAATCCCTTTGACATCATCCCAGTTCCCTTTCATACTCTTTCCCTTCCAACATTCTATGCTTTCCTTGACCCAGATCTGGAACAAGACAGTTCATATAAAGTCGTGGTCTTATTGAGAAATAGAAATGAGAAATAGAAGTTGGGGTACAGATGTCTGGGTGCTACAGATGCCCACTCTTCCTAGATTGGTCATTATTTTGTTATTTCTGGCTTTTTCAGTGAACAAAGCTAAAAGCTTCATACATGTACTGTCAGCTTAATATGAGCAATATCATAACTTTATAGTCCTTATGCCATTCACATTCAGGACCACAGTATGTTTGTTGAATGAACTCAAGCGCACATCTCTAACTCTTTAATCACACCCTGAGCACCCTAGCTCTCCTGCAGTGATGCAGTGATTCATTTGATTTATATCTGCAATACTAATAGTTTTCTCATAATAGAATGCCAGTACTCACACTGTGATACTGAAAACAGTTAAGCTGATAAACTGATTAATTTTTCAACTCTTTTTACATTTTCCAAAAGATCTGTAAAGCCAACTGACTATTTTAAAACTTCTCTTGCAAGTTTATTTAGAGCGAGCAGTGTGCTCTCTCAGTTCACTGTTAGGTTTGTTTTGGGTTAGCCCCATTTTACGTTTGCTTTGAACTTTCCTGCAATCTCTCCATTTCTTGTGGAATGCTGTGAAAATCCAGCATGAGGGCAGCAGTTCTGTGTTGGCTGACTCCCAACGTCTAAACACTGCCAACCATCACCATTTTCGAGCAACCAAGGTAAAGACAGATGGCGCACAGACCCCCTGACTTGTCTTTCAGGAGCCAGAATGAGCTCAGCTCAGGCACATATTGCTGATTTCCCAGCCCAGATCTGTAAAACAAAGATTGCTATATGCATTCTAACCCCAGTGGCCAACCTAGCCACCTAGTGCTTCTCACTTTGCTTTTGTAGGTAGCTGTGTGTGCGTGTGCGTGTGCGTGTGCGTGTGCGTGTGCGTGTGTGTGTGTGTGTGTGTGTGTGTGTGTGTGTGNGTGTGTGTGTGTGTGTGTGTGTGTGTGTGTGTGTGTGTGTGTTGGTAGTGGTGGTGGTGGTGTCTCACCCAACTGCAAATGCAGAGGCCAGAAGTGCACATCAGGTATCTTCTTCTGCTACTCCATCTTATTTTTTGAGCAAAGGTCTTCCACTGAACCTGCAGCTCCCTGGTGATCAAGCCTAAATGACCTGCCTATGTCTGTCCAACTTCCCACCCCACTACCCACACACTCAGGCCCTAGAATTACAGACATGTCTCTCTCACTTGGATTTTTATAAGGGTGTGGGGGAATCCAAACTCAGGTCCTCATGCTTGAGAGGCAGAAACTTTATCAGCTGAACCATCTCTCCAGGCCCTTTCCAAAACGAATGTATCTTCTTATAAACAATTCATTCCTTTATCTTCTCTTTCTTATACTTCATCTGTTTTTATGTAATTGTTTATCATGAAACCCATATCATACAGTGATGATCTTGACTCTTTTTACAGTTTTATAGTACTCCACTGTGTAGATGTACCAGTGTGTTTTCTACCATTGTCTAGCTTGTTATCTCTTGTCACTTACATTTTTCTTGTTAAAACAACTATTTCTACAGTGAACAACTTTGTGAATGTAAATACTTTTTGTCTGGATATTTTTGGAAGAGACTCTTAAAATTTGGATTCATGTGTCAGAAAGTAAACACAGGTACACAACCTTCTCAGACAGCATCAAGTTCCCCTCCATAAATAGTAGACTATTATGCATATTCCCTCGAGTGCTATTTCTGCTTACTCAGGGGCCTTACAAACACAATGCCCTATTTGTTATTGACTATTTGGGTTTTGAAGCACTGAGAGCTAAAAACTACAATTTGATCTATGTAGCTTTATACATCTCACAAGCAGAGCATGTGGTTTGGGCCATGTCTCTGGGTCGGTTTCCCCGTGCCTGATGAGAGCTTGTGTGTTTTTTGCTGCTCTGTAAATGCATCCTTAGGACATTCCCGTGATGTTCAGAGCTTTCTTTTAAGGCGTATAGCATATTGATTCCAAACATTATGATTCCCTTATAGACTATAAGCTGTGAAGGGCATGAGGCGCAAAGGTCATGGGGAACAGGTATTTTCCTTCACTAGGTGGAGAGACTAGCTTGCCTGTTCCTTTTGTATGGTTTTAGTGTCTGAAGGGAACAGTGTTGGTGACAGCCTGTGCCTCACTCCCTTACTCAACAGGATACTGGTGTTCTGTTCCCTCTTACATCATCTTTTTCCCAGTGGAAATGGTAAATGCACCCAGAAGTTCAGTTAGGGACCTGTGGAACTGACAGCTTTCACTGTCACCGAGCTATGCCACATTCCTCTTTAAAAAAAAAAAAAAGTGAAGGGATATTTGTTGGTGCTGTGATGGAGTCAGAGGCTCAGAATGACCTATCTGTGTAAATAGTCTAATGTGGTTTTGTGGTTAGATAGCTGCTGAGGGCTTGGACAGAGACACCCATGCGTAAAGACAGGTGTTTATGAAAACCTCCTGGAACTTTGGGTCAGGTCAAAAGGCACTGAGCATCATCTTGGAAGTTTGGACAAAGGCTTTATGTTTTATTTTATTTTCTGTTACACTTAAATTGCTCCATTATTTGTGGTAACCCCCTCATGGTTTTGTACCTGCCACTTAGTGACATCAGTTTCTTTCCATGGTGATTTGATTGAGTTAAAAATACAGAGCTTACTGGCCCCTCACCTCAAATCCTCAGGCTACCCAGTTACTTCACAGCCACCCAGACTCTCCTCACACAGTGTCTACAAACTTGCATTGTTATGGGGTCATAGGGTGGCACTTAATAGACTCTCTCTGCCTTGTGTTTGTTATGCTTCAGAACCACTCTGTAGTCATAGACTATAGGGAACAAAAATGTGCCAATAGGTCACAAAGTATCTGTTGGTCCCTGATAGCTATAGGTTTTGCATGACAACACAGACCACCAAGAAATCCTGTCTGGACACTCAAGTGTAATTCCTGAACTTACTCCTGAGTGCAAAGTCTGCTCAGAGATCTCTGCTTCATTAATGCTGGGGTCTTCTCTGTTTGGCTCTTGGCCAAACAACTTTGTTGCCTGGGTAACACACCTCTGTTCCTGAGCATGAGCAACTGAAGGCCAGTGGTTCTTCACCTGTGAGTCTCAGACCCTCCCACACATCAGATATTTACATTGTGATTCATGACAGTAACAAAATTGCACTCATGAAGTAGTATTGAAAATAATTTTATGCTTTTGGGTCACCACAACTTAAACTGTGTTAATGGGTCTTAGCATCAGGAAGGGAAACAACCATTGCTTCAGCTGAAAAACCTTTCCTGCAGTCTCTGCTCCATTATTAATTCAGAGATCACCTAGTCTTGTTGCATCTGATTTCCTCACTGGAAAATCCATAAACACCTGCTTGCTTTAATTCACATTTTAAAGGTAATCCCTACTTAGAGAAAAGAGCCAAGAATATAAAATTCTTCTGCCACAAAGATAATTGTGACTTTATCCTGATGAACTTTTTAGACATTCTATCAATTATCTCTAGTCCTTTGAAAGTCGAAATAACACAACACCTTTGATAATAAGAAGGCAGAGACAAGTGGACAGGGTGTTACGTAATCATGTCCTCTCATACTTTTACTGATAAGATTCCTAGAAATGTGGAGTGAAATATGAATAAATGGTAGGATCAGTTTGCTTTGACTTTCTGCTACATTCAACTTCTGAGGGCTCCAGAATGCCTCCAGCTATCCACAGGAGTCTCCCGGAGGTCACACCCAATACGACCCCTATGGACTCTGCACAGACCTTGCCCATGTGAACCCACCTTCCAGACCATGAGATAATGCGTCCTCATCACACATATCCTCTGCTGCATGTGACTCCAGGAAGATTGGCCATTCATGGAACAGTCTTCTCCACAAGTTTTCAGTTGAGGAGTGATGCTGGCATGGTGCTCCAGGAGAGAAACTAAGAGTTTTAGACCAGACTTCAGTATTTACTGGGTGTAGGCAGTTTCTCTCACACTTGTGGGCATTCAAAGGTGGAGTCATTTGCACAGTGCTATTTTGTATTAGAGTCTATTCAACAATGTCAGACCTTAAAATAGTAGGATTATAAGTGTCAACAACAGCTTGGAGAGCCATTTTCACAAATAAGTTACAGCTATTCAAGTGACTGCCCCTCAGATTCCTCTGTTAGCTACTAGGTTATAGTCTCAGAGCTTGATTTTCTGATGGTAGTTCACGCTAAGCTAATCATGATGGGGACTTAGATGTAAGAGGGTTGGTGGGAGTTGGTAGCTAAAATAGAATCAAGACAAGAATAAAGACAAGGAAAGGAAGGAACTCAGAGGCTCAGTCAAGGCCTAATGAAGTCTAACTCCCAACACTCACTTAAAAGCCTGCAGTGGTCTTCATTCCTGGTGCTAGGGAGAATGGAGGATCCCTGGGGCTTGCTGGCCAGCCAGATTAGCCAACATGGCAAAGGCTAGCAAAATGGCACCAGGTCCTGTCAAAGATGTTATCTCAAGGAACTAAGGTGGAAGGTGATTAAGGAAAAAAAAAGCAATGTGGACCTCTCTCTGGTTTCCACATGCGCATGTACACACACGTGTGCACACAAAGTATGAAACCCAAGTCTTTGGTGCTTAGAGGGATTTCTTTAACTGTCTCAGAAACATAGTTACCAATAAAGATTAACAAGTAACTTTTTAGTCATGGCTATATTTCATTCCCTCCCCACCCCACCCCCCTTTTTTCATCTATCCTTAATCTCATTTACTTGGAGCACTGAGCCATTCAGTGTCTTGGTGCAGTAAGCTAAGATTCCCAGCAGCATTTGATCCTTCTTGTCTCAGTGCTCCTTGTCTGTGGGAAGTGCATGACCTTTAAAAGCAGAAGATATTAGTTGAGAAGTGAGTATCCAGTAGATGGTTTAGAAAAATAGTCTTTTTAAAAATGAAAAACTTAAGAGTTACTGAAAAATAAACATTAAAATCCAAATCCTGAGATCCAAAGCTCTTCAGTTAATGCTGTTTGTGTATCAAGTAGTGAAGCTGTAGCTTTGAGTGCTCAGTATGTAGGAATGCTTTTGATGGCCACACTGATGTAACAGCTCTGACATTATTCGTGAACCTCCTGAGAGCACCCATTTTATGACTCAAATATGATTTTTGTCTTTCTTGGAGGAGGAGTTGTTTGGTTAGTTGATTGGTTTTGGTTTTTGAGACAGGGTATTTCTATGTAGCCTTAGGTGCCCTGGAACTCACTCTGTAGACTACCCGGGTCTCTAATTCAGAGCTCCTCTAGACTCTGCCTCCCAAGTGCTGAGATTAACAACAGGTACCACCACGCCTGGCAGATTCTTAGCTTTCCTATACTTTATTTCAACTGGGGAAAAAAATTCTTCTATTGAAATGCATTAGGGCATTTAGCCAGTTGATCAGTATACCTACACCTGATGATACTTGCAGTGTGACTTTTGAAAAAAATTTCAGCACAATTGAGACATCAAACCTGTATATGTCTATTATATAGTTACTGTTATATCTGGGAATGTGGTGAGAACACATCAAGTCAACTTTGTTAGTATAGTTTAAAATGTTTCACTGTATTTTAAAATATATACTCTCCCCTTAGTAGCCACTTCCCCCATGCCAAAATCTGCAGATGTTTGGGTCTCTTTCATAAGATTATGACGTGTGGGTGCCCTTCTGTGTACTTCCAGGGAGTATATATGTGTGTCCATACATAGGAGTGGAGGCTATTGCTAGGTATCACAGCCAGGGTCTCATGTATTCCAAGCACACATTCTACCACAGAGGCACATCTCTTTCTCATAGTGTTGTTTAGTCATCTCTATAGTTCTTTTGGGGGGAGTCGGGGGCGGTGAAGAAGAGGGTTTATTTCAGCTTACAGTTCAACATCACAGTTCGTCACTGAGAGAAATCAGGGCAGAAGCTAATGCAGAGGCCACAGAGGAGTGCTACTTAGTGACTTGCTCCCCATGGCTTGCTCAGTCTTTCTTATTGAACCCAGGATCACCTGCTCAGAGGTGGCACCATCCACAGTGGGCTGAACCCTCACACATCAATCATGAATTAAGAAAAATGTACTACAGGTTTGCCCATAAGCCAGTCTGATGGAGGGATTTTCTCAGTTCAGAGTCCCTCATCCCAAATGACTCTAGCTTGTATCAAGTTGACATAAAACTAGCCAGGGCAGGCAGTAATTCAGATTTTTAAAAAAAAAAAAAAAATCAAACTTTATACAAATTAAGCTCTGGCTTTAATGTTCTTTAAATATTTTTTCAAAACATGAATGACTTTCCCCATAGGTCCGTATAATTCTAGTTGAAAAAAGGTTTAATGAGCAGAGCATATGGACAAAGACCTGTTCTTGTGTTTTCTTTCTTCAGTGCTAGGACTGAACCCAGCACCTTGCACGTGGAAGTGGAGGCACAAGCCTCCACTGCAGTCTCTCTCTCTTGTTTGACATCTTGAGGTTGACTTCCTTAAATTCCATCTCTAAGTGACATTATGCAGTCTCTGTCTTTGTGTGCCTTGGTTTATGTTACTCAACATAATGTCCTTCAGGTTTGACTGTGTTAACAAAGATGATAGATTTTTCTTCCTTTTTAAGAAAGTCAAGAATATTCTACTGTATAAATAGATGCTTTTCAACTTACAAAAGGATTACAACTCAACCCAATAAACTTAGCAAAAGTTGAAAATACCATAAGCCTCAAGTATGCGTTACTATTATTTTATTATCATTGTTATTGTTATTATTATTATTATTAGTGTGTGTGTGTGTGTGTATGCGTGCACACCATGACACATGGGTGAACAGTAGAAGCCTGCTTTCCTGAGTTGGTTCTCTCCTTCCACCTTGTTTTTAGGTAGGTTCTGTCTAAGCTGGCCTGCAAGCTTTCTGAGCAGCATCCTCAAGTGCCGGGATGACCAATGTGCACCACTGTATTTTGCATTTTCATGTGGATTTGGAGCATCAAGTCCAGGCCACCAGACTTTCCTGGAAAATATTTTTACCCACTGAGCCATCTTTCAGCACCCAAATGCATTTAGTATTCCTAGCCTCCTAGACAGCATAGTGTCACCAAAAATGATAGTTTTTACAGGTTACATAGTAGTTTCTCCTTTCGATCTCCTGACTATACACTGATGTTCTCTACCATTGCCCAGCATCTCCCGGCAGCCCCATATCTATCGTATATCCCGAGCCTAGGTAAAGAGAAGTATTCAAGTTGCATTTTCTACTCAATGCCTTTGCCTTCACACCATCATGGACTTGAAAGAACTTGAATTGAACTATCATCAGTTTTTCTTGCTGGCAATTCAGCATCTTGACAATCTGCATATTTTTGTGTTGGGTATATAATATTAAAACAACTCATCACTTTATGGGTAAGTTTAGAAAATCAGTTACTCAATAAAATTCATTACAGAAATTTTGCCATTATATAGTCATATAAAAGAGATGGATCCTAAGTTTTATTAATTGCAGTAGCCAGTAGTGCCAGTTGACATTTTTTCTCTAACAATTTAACCTGCTATTATTAATTGACCTCTAAAAATGTAACCTGTAAAAATGGAAGGCTGCATGGGATGTCTCAAGTCTTTTTACAGTTTGATCAAAAATGTAAGCAGAGATTAGAACCTTTATTATTTTTTTATTATTATTATCATTAGGATACTTTTTATCATGACTTTCTACATTCATTGCTAGGTGCATATGGTCATTTGTTATGTCAGTAATACATAGTACTTGTGTGTTAGTTCAGTCAGACATTTTCCTATAAATACTTGTCCTTATGTAACTTCAATCCTTTTCATAATATAAAATACATAAACAAGTAGATTCTTGTACTATTAGCATGTGAACTTTAAGGAGGACATCAACTTTTCTTCGTATATACCAAGTTGCTAAATATATTAATTTGTTTATTAAGCTTGTTTGTCCTGGTTTTCTATAGTACCAAAATAAGACACCAAGTTTAGAATTCAAATATTTGTGCTTATTTATATTAACCTTGACTTCCAATAAAGTATTAACTAGGTTGTTAGAATTTTATTTGTAGTCTACAACCAGACCTTGGAGCAACTATTTTTAAGACTGCATGCCAGGAATGGTGATCCAGTGTCATCGTCCATTGATAACTTACAACTCTTTCTCCTTGTCTCAGTCAAAAACATATGTGACAGGGGTGTGAAACCTCAAAATGGTTTTTGACTGTACTGCATGCCACTTTTTGTTACCAATACTGTCTTTGTTTTTAAATATGCTCATTGCCAGTGGAGAGGTGCAGAGGAAAAGAACTCATCCAGGATGTGCTGCTGAAATCTTTTTAGGGTCAGGGAATATGCCAAGTAGAGGTTTGATTAACAAGGAGGACATACAGTGCCCTTTAAGTTTAATACAATAGGGAAATTATGCAATATACAGGCTTGAAACATTACACTAGATTATAAGTACTATAATACATAAAAACTATCCCTCTTATTATTTAAAATTTTATCCTCTGCAAATGTTATATTCTAGAGGACAAATAACTGCTGACTACTAATGCTGCCAAATGCATTTGTTCAGAAAGGTGACGTTAGTAAAGAAGGTTCTCAAAAGTTTATTTTACCTGGCAGGACATTTAGGGTTCACAATTTGAATACATTTGGTTCACAATGTGAAGGTGTAGCTATGATAAAGGAGTTGGCTTTTCAGCATCACCCAATCAGTGTGTAGTATTCTTCACTGTGAAATTCTAAAAATAAAATTAGTAACATATTAAATTGTTGGTGGAAAAAGAAATGACTTTCAAAATGAAGAACCTTCTCTCTTGCTACATTAAGAAAAGAGATTGTCACATCATCATTTCTGGACAAGCTGTCATACTAAAATTTAAGGAATATGTTAAGTTGTAGCATAACTATAAGATGCAGAGAACACATCTTCTTTTAACCCTTCCTTTTAGGAGTGTACTTGGGTGAATTAAGGCAGGAAAGGGAGGGGTTCTTATTCTTTGTAATATACCAGTCTTTATCATGTAAGTATTGTATTAAGTACAAATATAATCTATGCCACAACATATTTTTAAAAATTCTTTGAAAACAAAAAAATAAAGAAAACAATATGTTTTTATTGGCATTTGACATACATGGCATTCAAATATTTCCTTCTTTTATGTCATTTGAATACAATAATAGACAGTGTTTCAATAATTCTATTTACTATGTATTTTCACACTAATCCAGCTCCATTTTTGCATTGTCTTGGACTATTGCTATGAATCTTTGCTTTCATTTTCCTCTCTGTGTTGCCATATTAACAAGTATTAATACAACAGTTTATGATGCATCTGTTTTCAGAGCATTGACTTTTGGTAGGGAAGAAATAACTGAAAATTAAGTTGTCCATGTATTAAACTGATAAGTAACTAAATCATTTTTATGTACTTTATTTTTTTAATTTTTACTTTATTTTATTTTATTGGCTTTTTGTAGCCTTGGCTGTCCTAGAACTCACTATGTAGACCAGACTGGCCTTGTGCACCACCAACGCCTAGCCTAAATTGATTTTTTGAGAAATTGTTTAGTTTCCTTTTTGACCTATGGGAAAGGAATTGAGCACAGTGATGTTTAATATTTGCTTAAGAATGAAATTTGCTTAAGACCACTGATTGTTTTAAAACTACATTCCGAGTGATTTGTTTCATTAACATTTATTCATCTAAGTAAATAAAAAGGAAGGGAAAAAATAAGGATGTAGCCAAAGAAATACATCCAGTAAAACATGCAGTAAACACATAGTATGTGACCCTGGTGTTTCGGTTTCAGCTTCGACTTAAGTAGCCAATTCATAGTTTCTGCTCCTGAAGACACTGAACATCTATCTCAGGACTGGGCAGCAGCTGTACTTCTCAGACTTTACTTGACCTTTGGATTCTTAACTCACCTTTCACGTTTCTCAGATTTTTTTCTTTCTTTAGGGCAGGTGTGTAATCCATAGACAAACACTGTGGACGTTAAGTAAAGAAGGTTTTCAGAAGTATAGTTTACCTGGCAGGACATTTAGGGTAATTATACATTTGGTTTACGATTTGAAGGTGTAGATGATATTATTAGCGAATTCAAGAGAATCTTACATTTTAAATGAAGAGCTTTTCTATAGCTAATAGTGTAAGTATCTTTCCATCATTGCAGTTTCCCAGCTATTTTAATGCACTAACTTGTGCTTCTTCCCACTGTGTGGGGCAGGAAGTGAAGCAGACACTGGGTTGACTCTGCATGTTTAGGCTTAGAGTCTTCTAAATTATTTCCATGCCAGTGTTAACAGAACACTGACCTTGTCAAGGCTACTTTAATAGGATAAATAAGTGGAGTCTGAGATGGAGCTTTCAAAACCACTATGGTGTCTGCAGAGTGGGGAGCTTATCACTGCTGGTTTTAGCAAAGGTGACCCAAAGGACAGCTGTCATGAGATTCTCGACTTTGGAGAATGAGTTATTTTCCACAAGAGTCTAAATGCCTGGTGCTGAAGCAGAATTGAAAAGGAACAAGTTGAAACTGTTGATTTGCCAAATCAGAACGGAGACTGAGGAAGAGTTGCGGGTGTGACGTCTGTGTGTAAAATTATCCATGAGAGAGCCTTGCAATCAGACCGAAGGGTCAAACAGAGGCCTTTTTTTATAAAGATGAAAACTCTGATGGTGTTTGACTTGCACAGAGATTCAGGATTTAGACGCCTGGCTTTTACCTAGTGTCCCATGTCCCTTTCCTGTTCCACTCTCAGGTATAGCTGAAGGAATTGGAACATTGTGATTCCTTTATTCCCTCTGGTAGCTCTCCTCAGTGATTGCCTCTAAGCTGTTGTGGAGAACTTGAATGAAAGCTTGTGGGTCTTGTGCATTGAAGCCCAGACAGTACAAGCTCCAAGGCACAGTTTTGTAATGAGACTATAAAGAGGCCTGGTAAAGAGACTACTCTTCTTAAAAACACTATCAGGCTGAACTTTAATGAGTTATTCACATGAGTGACCCGATTAATTGGGTCTAGGTTGTTTAAAAAAAAAAAATTTCTCCTGGCTACAGTCTGGAGAACATACTGAGGGAATCCCTGAGTTGAGAAGATGGTGTCCTAGAAGATGTGTGCAGTGGAAAAGGCTGGAAGATGAGGCTAAAAGGCGAGGGGTTGCTCTTAGGTCCTTTCCTTGTCTTCAGAGATTGAAGCATTAATAGAACAGTATCGGGTAAGGGTATTTTGATTTCATGTTGTTTGTTCTTGTTGCTGTCTGACATTATATCTTTAACAGATTATCTGTTGTGGAGAGACTCAGTATATCCTATGTCTAGCAATTGGCAAGTTTTGCTTGGGAATGATACTTAAATTTCTGTGTAATATTTACAGTATTCATTTTGAACATTACTGACATTGATTTAGGTGTGTGTGTAGATTTATAATCAGAAATATTTCATGCTATGTAGTGTTATGGCTTAGTAAATGAGAGAATGATAAAATGACATTTGTAGACTTTTTAGCATTTAAAAGTGTTAAGGTTGAATTCTTAACATCTCCATGTTCATATAACTTCCTGAATTTGCTCAGGGATTAAAATTTACTGTTCCTAATTACAATATTTTCACCCTTATTAGCCCCCTATTAGCCTCAATCAAAGATGGGCATCCCAGCTTTGGTGACTGCATCATCACCTGCATGGCCCGTTCCTCTACCTGCGCCTCATCTTCAAAACCTCTGTGGCTTTCTCATGAGCATGACATTCTTCCTGGACCACATATGGATATGCAAATTTAATCCATGCTTTTCTTAGGTGATTTCTTTTCAAAATAAATCACAGAGAAAGAAAATCCTTTTTTTTTTTTTTTTTTTTTTTTTTTTGACACTGGTTTTGATTGATACACACTAAGTCTGAAGTTCTTAACCTGTAGGTCATGACCCATTGGGGGGTCAAGTGACTTTTTCATATAGGTTGCCTAAGATCATCAGAAAACACAAATATTTGCATTACTGTGCATAACAGTAGCAAAATTACAGTTATAAAGTAGCAAAGAGAATTTTATGGTTGGGGGCACTATGACATGAGGAACTATATTAAAGGGTCACAGCATTAAGAGGTTGAGAACCACTTCATTAAGTGATCATATGGTTAAAAGCATTTGTAGACAAAAATTTCATTCCATTTATTTCATTATTCAAGTATATTGGGCGTTTACATACTATTCCTTATTTAAGTTCATTAACATAATGTTATTCAGTGTTAGTAATCTGTATATTATCTGTTGTATGCTTTTAAAAATCTGTGTTGTTTAGAAAAGGAAGAACATGCAATATGTAAAAATGCAATTATTTGTCACTAACTTTAGAGTTAGGTTTATAGGTAGTATAATTGAAAACTTACTTTATGTTCTTAACTTCCCAGTTATGTTATAGGTTACGCGTTCATTTTAACTCATCCGTATCAAAATACCAACTTGCCTTCCCACAACAAATACACTATAAATACAAAAACAAGCAGCAATGAAATAATTCTCCATAGTGGGTGAAGAGCAGCAACTCTTCTCTCAATTGTTAGGAGGTTTATGAACTGATAGTTTTGTATCATCAAAAATTCTTTTGTTTCTGGAACACCACGGTGCTTATTTTGGCTTGTAAACCTTTATAAAGACTTGTTATTAGGCGAGTAGTTGGTGCCAACTTTATTAAAAACAGCTACTTTATTTTGCTAAGGCACTTCCCTTGACTAAGGTGCAGGATTACAGTGACCTGCTTGATTTTGGTGCAGTTCTCCTTCCAAAGGAGAGACATGGAAATTTTTGAGATGGTAGAACTCTTCGTATTCAGAGACTGCTTTCAAAAGGCATACTGTCTTCCTTCTTATTTTACTTTGCCGTTGACACCAGAAATGCAAGTGTTAAGTAATGGAAGCTTCAGTATTGGCAGTAAATGTAGAGGGTTGAGAATTATAGGAGCTGCTTGTGTTTTCTTTATTTAATAACAATTAAGATCTCTGTGTAAATGAAGTGGTGTAGGCACATGAAAACCTGTGTGTATGCATGTTCATTTGGCGGCCACAGCAAGCTGTCTTCTTCTGTCACTGCCTGCCTTAATGCCTTGAGATAGGGTCTCTCACTGAGCTGGATGCTTGCCATTTCTGCTAGACTGGCTGGCTAGCTGATCCACCTTTTTCCACTTCCTATGTTAGAGTTATGTGCATGTGTAGCAACATCATAGTTGGTATTTTTATGTGAATGCTGGGGTTTGGAACTTGGGTCCTCAGGCCTGCAGAGGAAACAGTCTATCCACTGAGCCATCTCCTCAGCCCCTGAGTAGGATCTTAATACTTTCAATGTGGACCTAGTGATTTGTTAGTTTGGGTGTTTGGGTGATAGTGGTGGTTAGTCGATTTTGTTGTTGTTGTTGTTGTTGTTGTTGTTGTTGTGTGTGTATACAGGCTTGGAGGCTAGAGGTCAGTGGCAGGCATCGTTACTAAAGAGTCATTCATCTTGGTTGTTGAGATAAGCAGTATCTCTGACTCCCCAGCACTGGGGTTGTAAGTGTGCACCTCCATACTTGGCTTGTTCATTCTGGGTTTAAACACTGGTCCTCATGCTTTCCTGGCAACACTCTCCCAGCTGAGCTCTCCCCAGCCCCTGACTGTTCAGTTTCCTTTACCATTTAACCTCTATCACTTTTACACTGTCCTCTACTTCCTGACATGCATCTCTTTGCCTCTTGCTTCAAATTCCAGGGAAGGAAAGAAACATCAGCTAGTTTGGTGCCTGTGACTAGGTTCATCCCCCTGAAACTCACTGCAGACCTTCTTCGGTCTCTATCTTTTCTTTACTAGATCTTTATTCGAGCTTTGAATGCCTACAGTCCTTCTGGGCCCCCCTCCCTTCATAGCCGTTCTGCACAGATTGGCCTGTGCTCCTCCATTTCCTTTGGTCATGCTTCCATTTTTTAAAAAAACAAATAACTTTATGAATCTTCCTGTCACCAATCCCTTTCTTCTCTGCTTCCTGTCAGCCTTAAACATCCTCTTCCTCTGGTATCGAGACTTCTAATTTGTTCATTTCACGAGTGTTGGGATTCCAAAAAGTTATACATCCGCAGTTCTTCCTTCCCATCCTTGCTTAAGTTCTTTCACCACATACTTTCTTGCTTTCTTCTCCTTTAGCCCATTCCTAGGACCTCTCACCTCTGTTCCCGAGCCTTCTTTCCAAGTTTACTGTTTGAAACTGAGTTGATGCAGGGAGATGCCAGTCAGAACACTATTACAGTTAACCCAATGAAAGATACTCTATAGCTACACTCCAGAGTCATGGAGAGTCAAGAGAAGTTAGGCCTTTCCAGAGTAGAGTAAGGAAAGTAGGCTATACTGTGTTCTGATTGGTAGGGGAGACTGAGGGAGTGACGTTGAGATTTGCAGTTCGATCATTTGACGATTGCTAATATAGAGAATGAGAACAATGAGTAGACCTTTCAGAGATTACAATTGTATCTCTGAATGTGCAGAGTTGGAAGTGTCTGTTGGTCTTTAGGTATTCATTTGCATGTGTGAAGTCCAGAGAGGGCTTACATGGACATAATGTAAAGGAACACCATGGAGATTGGCATGCAAGCACATAGCATGACAGGCAAGAAGGGCTTAGATCGCTCCTCCTCAGGTTACTGATGTGTTTCCCAGTCTTTCTGGGTTTCCCAGATCTCCATGGCACCTTTTAGTTCCCTGACTTTTGTATGTCTAGCCCCATTCCCTGTAGGCAGTATACCCTGCAGACTTAGAGCTCGTGCTGGCAAGTTTGGTGCCAAATCTATCTACTTCCTTGTCAAGGTAATTGGAATTTTGGTGAGTTGCTTTATAAACACACAGCTTACTAAAGTGTAATGGAAAATTAATTTGAACCTAGTACTTCATATTAAACATGATTTTTAAAATGTCTGCTAAGAAAATCCATCAGGATTTTTGTTGTTGTTATATTCTATGAGTTTGACAAAGGAAAAAAAAAAACAGTAATTTAAAGCCACTCTGCACTACTCGTCTTTATCAAGGAGTGAAGAGTAGCAATCATACTGCCTTGCGTTTTACCACTAGGTGGCTGAACTGCATGGCTTTGGAAAAGGAAAGCTGATCACTTGAAGTAATTCTGTGCACAGCATCTAGCAATATATTTTTCACTTGCAAACAATGATTGTATCTTTGTATACACATAAACTTACGTGCTTGTACATGCACACATCCATAAAAATGTACATGTGTAGTTTTGAATAGCAGAGTTATAAAATTAAGAATCATTTCTTAAAAATTCATCCAAATTATGACCTAGCATGCTTTCAACTTCATTTATGAGATATATTATATACAAAGGTTTGTACACTTTTTAAAAAAATTATTTATTTTATGTATATAAGTATACTATAGCTGTATGGATGGTTTTGAGCCTTCATGTGGTTGTTGGGAATTGAATTTTTAGGACCTCTGCTCACTCCGGTCAACCCCTGCTCGCTCCTGTCTGCCCTGCTCGCTCAGTCCCTTCTTGCTCTGCCCCAAAGATTTATTTATTATTATACATAAGTACACTGTACCTGACTTCAAACACACCAGAAGAGGGCATTAGATCTCATTAGAGGTGGTTGTGAGCCACCGTGTGTTTGCCGGAATTTGAACTCAGGACCTTCGGAAGAGCAGTCAGTCCTCTTGCCTGCTGAGCCATCTCGCCAGCCCCAGTGCATTTTAAAACATGTACTTGCAGGGTATCCACAACCTTAAGCTATAAAATTTTCACCAACATCTTGAGTGAATGTAGGCCTATTGTAGACCTAACTTCAGTTGTCAGATAAGATGGTTCACTTATTTTAATCATCTTTTAAAAGTCTTCTTTAGGCAAATCTTCAGATCTAAAGAAGTGCTCCCACTTTTGTTCAGGTTTTTGTTGGGTTACCCCATGTAGAATCACCATTTACCCTCCATGTGGGAACTAAAAAGGGGACCCAGGGGAAGAGGGGGGGAAGACCCACACTCTGCCAGAGTTTTATCTATTTTCTGGTCTGTCAGGCATGGGAGAGCTGCCGTACACTTTCCACTCAGCCCTGGGTGGGCATTCAAGCCTCTGACCCATTCTTCAGGGGGTGGCCAAGGGGCAGCCCTACCTGAGGACCCCGGAGCTACTTTGCTAAAGCCACCAGGGTTATAGGAGAGAGGGGTGAGGGAGGAGGTTCCCAACACTGGTGAGAGTGAGTGCAGCGGATTTTGACTGAAGCACAGGAAGGCCTTCTAACAGGGGATTAGAAATGGCTCATTAGGGGGGCTGGTGAGATGGCTCTGTGGGTAAGAGCACCCGACTGCTCTT